>NC_091784.1:892645-985786 GCF_029378745.1 Bos indicus
GGTCTTTAAACTTTGTCTGATTTTCAAGTCATTTTCCACATCTTCCCACTGAACAGACCAGGGTGGATCAAGTTCTGGGTTCTCATACCTTGCTTCAAATTTCTGATGAGAGCTAATGTAATTTTAGTACATATGAGGGGGGAGTTCTCTTAACTTACATTTTTGTCCATGCTACACTTTGTGTGGGATCTTAGTTCCCCAACCAGGGGTTAAAACCCATGATCCTTGAAGAAGTGTGGTCTTAACTACTGGGCCCCTGGGGAAGTCCACTCTAACTTTCGACTGAACTGGCAGGATTCCGATGTGCCTTAGCATGTTTCCGGCTATAGCGTGAGGCTGAGAGGAGTTATCAGCCCGGAGTTCGAGCATGAGGTTGAAGGTGTTCCTTTGGCCCTGCCCTGCAGCTGCTGCTGGAGCACCTGGAGTGCCTGGTTTCGCGATATATTCCACCCGTCGGGATGACAGCAGGCAAGCGGCAGGCGCAGTCCCCAGCCGGCATGAGGAGTGAGGTGGAGGTGCTCAGGGCGCTGAAATTGCTCTTTGAACACCACAATGCCCTGGACGAGAAGGTACCAGCCATCTGGCCGTCCTGGATTTGTACACTTGCTGCCTTGTTAGGCGGATGATGCACATGTTTATGTAACTAGTTGACTTTTGAGCGTCTTGAATTCTTGTATATACATTTTTTTTCTGTAAGAATTCAGAGTTTTATATGGTTAAAAAGCGTTGCCTGCATACATGCTCAGTCGTGTCCGAATCTTTGCAACCCTGTGGACTGTAGCCCACCATGCTCCTCTCTTCATGGGGCTTCCCAGTCATAAATACTGGAGTGGGTGGCCATCTTCTACTCCAGGGAATCTTCCTGACCCAGGGATCGAACCTGCCCTCTCGCATTGGCAGGCGGATTCTTTACCACTGAGCCACCTGGGAAGCCCCCAGTTAAAAAGTATTAGTTGGCATGAATGTCTCAAGATTTATTATATTCTGTATATCAATTTGCAGTTAAAAACTGGGTAATAATTAATTTAGGAGAACATTTTGTTCTCTCAGACTTAGAATTTAAAGCTGTTAACAAGCAGATTCTCTTGACGTTAAGATCAATGAGAGACATTCAAGGTATTCTGTGACAGTATCCATGTATTAGGGTGAGTATACACTAAGAAGTGTACTAACGTATATACACACATCAACACACAGTGACTCGGCCCCTTTGATTTGAGTTGAGAGCGTGATTACGAGTAGCACTTGAAAGGTGTAGTTTGTTAGAAGAAGAATTAGGTGCCACACATAAAGAGGTAAGTTTGATCAGTCTTTGTGTAATTTCCGTGAAGGGTTTGTCATTTGAATCCTTTCATTTTAAAAAAGAATGAAGGCTGTAGTGGTGGGCATCAGATGTTATTTATCTTTCTGATTGAGGACCCGCCCACCAGGGTTATTTTAATGACTAGTAAACTAGACTTGTGGCTCAGAGTTGCAGGATCTCTTAAGTACCCCTTTGTCCAGTAGAAGACAAATTCTGACTCTAATCACCTGGTGGTATTCGGGATGGATAGCATCACCATGTATTTTCTTTTTATGTTGTGTTTTCAGTTTAGAGTTGAGTTTTCCAGGTGGAGTTGGGCTGTCTTTACTGATTTCTTTACTCTGATTCAATTTTTTTTGGTTTTAGCAGATGATTCTTTCAGAGGAGAATAACCAGGAAAAGATACTAACGGACAGGGTGCTTGATGTACATCATGAGCAAGAAAACATGCCAAGCGCCAATAGAAAGGCAAGTCCTTGGTCTCGCTCTCTGTCTGGTTCTCGTCTTACCATCCAGTCTGTGCGGGGCTGTTGGGACCTCTCACCGATGCACCATGTAGGTCTGAGTGGCCACGAGGGTCCTGTGAGCTCCCAGAGCGCAGAAGGCAGTTTTGACCTCACAGATTGCCCGGAAGTACTGTGTTCCCTCCCTCCCAAAACCAGGCTGTGTAAGGCTTCCTTTCCCCCTTAGAGACCCTCCGACGGCTCTCTAAGCCACAAGGAAGACGTGGTTAAGAAGATGGAGCTCCAGGAAATCATAGAGAGGCAGTTGCGGGAGCAGAGCCAGATGGAGGAGCGCCTGGCAGCCCTCTCTGCCCACGTGAAACATCTGGAGGAGGACCTGGACACGGCCAGGAAGGACCTCCTCAAGTCCAAGGACATAAACAGAAAACTCGAGCGAGACGTCCGCGAAGTGAGTGACTGCAGCTGTGTCTGTTGTCCTGAGGTGGAATGTGGGTTTCTTGTTCTCCCGGGGATCTCAGCCTTGGGATGGCTGCGTGAGTAAGAGCAGAGCACTGGAGAGACCACAACTGGCTGCCTCCCTGCCCCCGCATCGAGGTCTCTGGGGTAGAAGAGGCCTGGTCCAGGCGGTCCGTTGGCAGTGGACCAACATGAGGGCAGCCTTGACGCTGTGCCGCACCCTGGGTGTGGGCTCCTCATTTCCACAAGTTCTAGGGGGCCCACTGTGTTCCTTTTTTAAAAATTCATTCATCCATTCATTCATTTATTGGCGTATAGTTGCTTTACACTGCTGTGTCAATTTCTGCTGTACAGCAAAGTGAATCAGTCATCTATCTATTTATCTATCTATCTATTTACGTATCTGTCTCTCTTAGATTTCCTGCCCATTTGCTTCACCACAGAGCACTGAGCAGACTTCCCTGTGCTGTACACTAGGTCCTCACTCGTTGACTTTATGTGTAGTATCAGTGCTGTATATATGTCAACCCGAGTCTCCCAGTTCATCCCCGCCCCCCGCCCCCCGCTACTGCCTGTCGAATGTGTTCCTGATGATGCTGAAATTTGCTTCTGATTCACTCAGGCGAGTCTGGTGACACCTGTGGAGCCTGTTCTCTCGGAGAGATGGGAGCATGCTGTGTGGGCTCTGCTGAGGCAGCTTGCCTGGCCATCTTCTCGAGTTTTCTGAGGTTCCGCTCCTTGAAGGGATGTGTGACAGTGAAACCGGCGGTCAGACAAGTCGAGTGGTGTTTGCTCACCCTCAGATCCTCAGGCCCGAGCTGTGTAACCATGTGGAATCGTGATGTCTCTGGCGGTCATGTCTGCGGGTGTCCTGATTTATGAGAAACTCCCTAGCGGTCACTGTGAAAACAGAAAGTGCTGGGGACTCAGGCCTCTTCCTGTGAGCCTCGCCTCTCCTCTGTGCACAGACAGACAGCACCCACCCGGCCCACCCCTCCCCCGTGAGACCGTCTCAGAGAGAACCCCTCCAACATGTGGTACAGCAGGTGTACTTGTTTAGTAGCTTGGTGTGAGTAATTCTGTGTGAGAACTCAAAACAGAAATATTTGCACAGGTTTGCATAAGCTATTCACACTACTCTGGCAACAGGAGATTAGGTGGCAGAGTTTAATACGTATAGAATTCTAGAAAACGTGTTTTCAAGACCTTTCACTTTTAAAGTTAGGACTTTGCCCACATTGGTTACTTAGTGACCAGGGAGGGACCTGAAGTGGATTTTGAAGTGGCGCACAGGAGTTGCACCAGCAGCAAGTTCTGGTCCTGGTTTGAGCGTTTCATCCATGTGGTGTAACTCTGCTTTTGAAGAACTAGGCTTGAGAAGGCTGCTCCCAGTTGTGTACAATTTGACTTCTGTTTCCACTCGTTAATATTCTACTTTAATTCTGAGGAAATTGCATGAGACTTTTCCAACTTTCACTCGAGTTAACGAGCCTCAGAGCTCCCCATTGGATCTGTTGAAGGTCCCTCCTTGTTCTGGGTCAAGCCCGCCTGTATGGTATAGCAGACAGAGGTCCTGACTTCATGCCAGATACCTTCCCTCCTGGAATTCTTGCAATAACAGGGTAGTTTAGTACACTTTTCGTTTGCTGTTTGGGTTTATTATGTAGAAAAGAAGCTTGGTAAACCAAGTGGCTGGACAGAATGTTAAGACAGATGGGTGCCAATCGTGACCTTTGGGATAGGTGCATTTTTGCTCACGTCTGAGAAAACTGCCGTGTCTAGGACTTTTATTCTGAGGACGTTAACTTTATATTTGATTTGAAACTTAGGACGACATCAGTAATAAACTTGAAAATGAAATTGCAAATAAGGATTCTAGGCATCGACAGGTAATGGCTTTTATGAACTGTGTCTGACTTTTATAGTAGTGAATTACTGAGGAAGGAAGGTAAAGATCTTTTCATGTGACTCCCACATTGGAAATCAAGTCCCAGTGTAAAGTTCTTATGACCCAAAAATACTGTGTTCAAAAGTGTGGATGTACATCATGGTAAATCAGCTGTACTGGAAGGAAATACATTTTTAAAAAATTGTGGGTGACTGCAACTTACATGTTTGAATTATTTGGGACTCGGTTTAACCATTTTGTGGAATTCCATTCCTGACTCTTGTTTTACTTGAAGGTGAATCTGTTGGCTTGTTAGAGTTGTTACCGAAAGAGTAGAGAGCAGTAGGGAGCTTCATGGCAGCTGGCTGCCTGTTGGGAACTGGGGTCACTGTGACAAAAGGCAGGGTTAGAGCTCCGGTCTGATTAGGGTTTGTACTTCCTGTGGTGTGGTGAGCCTTACTCGCTCCTGTTCCCGAGTGGTCTCAGATAATCAGGACTTAACCAGGAAAACCAAATCTGGCTTCTCCAAAACAAAGTGAGTCAGTCTGGTGTGTGCCAAAGTGTATCATTGTCCCCACCACAAAAATAAAATACTAGAAAGCCATTGAAAAGTATGATGGGGAATGCTAATTAAAAGCATCACCATATACAAAATAATGGCTGTAAAAGGCAGATCAGAAAATACTATGTACCATATGCTATTGTTTTCTGCGGGTTTTAAAGCATAGCATATTGTTTGTGTACGTACATAGAGGAATACGCACACAGAAAAAGTAAGAAAGCTGCTTAGAAACAAATGCTAACCTCTCAGGAACCTGAGCTTATAGATAGTTTAATTTTTTTCTTTTTTAAAAAAGAATCTGTCTAAATGTTCTACATTGAAAGTTTTTCAGAGTAAGAAGATCTGTTAAAAGAATAATCGTGCATTTACAAATACTAGTTGACTGGCATTTCACCAGGCATGCTCTTATCAGGTCTGTATTTCAGAGGAGATGAAAGCCATATTTTGGCTTACACGCCCGTAGCCATCTGCGGTCGGTAGGGTTCTCTCTAAATGATGATTCTGCTGATGTTTTAAGAAGGGTCTGTAGTGAACCCTTCTTCCCTTAACTTGTCAATAAGAATGAATAAGATTCTACAGATCTTCTTTAATATAGAAGAACTTTCTTTTTTTTTTAAAGATGTCCTTGGGGAATGTTTAGGAAAAGCAAATACTCTGGCAGGAGGCGTTCTGCTCACTGAGACCAAGCCCAGGAACACTGAGAGAAAATATACCCTGAGGGAGCTTCCGAAACAGAATGAATCCACTAGACACGTGCATTTAGGTTTTGTCTCAGCTTACTTAAAGCGACAGTGGCTACACCTCTCGGCCTGTGTTGATCCTCTGCTCTCCCTTTGTAGACAGAGGATAAGAACCGCAGGTTGCAGGAGCGCCTGGAGCTGGTAGAGAAGCTGCAGCAGAGACTGCGGAGGGCAGAGACGCTGCCCGAGGTGGAGGCGGAGCAGGCGCAGAGGGTGGCCTCGCTCTCCAAGGTGCTGCTCTGGGTCCCTGGGGGGCGGGCACAGGGAGGGCCTGTTCCCCTGCTCTCCCACCGCGCCCCTGCCCGTGCTGCTCAGTCCACACAGGAGCACAGATGTGGGGGTCGTGCTGCCCGTCTGAGATGGGAGCGCTCCCTGAGTGTCAGGCACGCCCCACTTCTGCGTCATCCCTACGTTAATTTCCCTCCAGTTTTGTTCCGAGTTCTGTGTGTCCCTAGGACGCTTCAGCTCCGAGTCACTGCTGCTCAGAGTTCAGTCAGCCACTCAAAGCCTAGCAGGATAGAGACCTAGAAAAATCCCATTCTCGTTTAAGAGATGGCCAAAATAGCTCTGTGATGAACACAGTTTTAAGCTGTTATCCATACACTTGTTAAAGAAGTCCCAGCAGGGCACGTGCAGACCCGAGGCCCCACTCCCCACTCACCGTCCCCAGGAGCCCGCGGGTGAGAGGCCATGTCCTTGGGATGTGGCGCTGCTGGGGGCACCGACCCCATTGCCAGCCAGCCAGCCACCCTGTCCTTCTGACGGGAAAGGTGTTGCCCTGCGCTGCCAGTGGGCACTGGCTGAACATAGAGAGTCGGGCCGGGTCTGTGCTGACTCGGCTGTCGGAAGCCTTGCCAGGAGCTCAGTGAGCGCCAAGGGGCCATCACGTCGCGGGAGGCCGCCGGTGTCCGGTGCTCACAGACCCTCCCAGAGCAGGGTCACTAACAGCCGCCAGGGGGCACCCTTCTGCCTGTGATCTTCCTCTCCAGGCTTGGTTTCTCCTCTCCCCTGGCATCTCTGCTGTCCATCCCCAGTCGGCCTTGTAGTCCGACCTTTTGTCTTCCGGAAGCTCTACCACTCAGGAGGCTAAACGGTTCGAACTTCCTTCCCAGCTTAGGAAGGTAGAACGTGTGCCTCGGGTTTGCCGCTGTCTGCTGCCCACGCGGGCTCACCACAGGCAGTCCGAGGAGGGAGCGCAGCGGCCGTGGGTGTGGGGCCTGGGGCACGGGGAGCACGTCTTCTCTCACGAGCTGGTCACCAACATCCTCCGTGAGCCATGTGTCACACACGAAGCCGCGCAGGCTGTGTGAGCAGGCATGCGGGTGTGCCCCCGGCGAACCCAGGGCCCGTGGTTCGCACAGAGCATGGCCCGCTTGCCGCCCCTGCGATCACAGCCCGCATGCTGTCAGGACAAGGTTGTTGTGAGTGGAGCTGACGCTGTTCTTGGCCGATAGGAGAGAGAGACACAGCAGCATCGAGGATAGGCTGCGCCAGATGGAGGCCCAACTGGAGGCAAAGAACAAGGAGCTGCAGCGGGTGCCTGTGCTGACAGGGAGGCGGCGTCTGGGCAGGAGACGTGGCTTGGGCGGGGGCCAGCACTGCCTTTCTCCACCACTCCCGTCTCTGGCATCGAGTGTGTGCCTGTGTGGCCCCATCTGCTGATCCGGGCACCCACCTCCTTGGGAGCAGGGCCAGAGGTGGTCGCCCATAGGCAGTGGGTAGGAGCCAGGGCTTCCCCACATTCAAAGAGGCTGCTTGTTGCTCTGACCAGCCAGTCCGGGGAGCTGCTTGGGATACAGGTGGACCTCCCAACTGCCCCTCAGACAAACCTAGGGGTGCCAGCCCGGGGCCCATGAAACTGAAGGCACGGCACCCAGGTGTGGAGCCTGCTTGCCTCGGACGTGGCGCTGGAGTCCCATATGCCAAACCGCTGGTCCAGATACGGTGTGTGTGTAGGATGGCTGCCTCTAGACAGGAGAACCGCAGTTGCCCTGCAACAGAAGGCACATCAGGAAAGGGTGTTGGTGGAGGCTCACATCACCGAGTCCTGAGAGAGGTTTCCTGGAAAGGTTGGCCACACGGCAATACAGACCATCCAGGAAATGGAGTGGGGATCCCAGGTCCAGCCTCACGTGTCAGTACTATCCCCACCATACCTGTGTTCTTGGGCCTGGACTGCAGAGCCTCACAGGCGGACTTCCTGGGGGCAGTGGTTCTGACTCCCATCGTGAGACCCGCGGTGAGGCGCCCTCCCCGCTTAGGCAGAGAGCTCAATATCTCCCGATCAGGTGTGCACTTCTTACTTTCATAACTGCTGCTCAGAGGCTGTTGAGATCGAGATGCTGTTTATGACTAGACTAAGCCAATTCAAAGTCAACTTTTGTTTTGCTTTAAAAATCTTTGAATGCCGATGCCTTATTGTGGAAGCTGTGACAGGTTTTGTTTCCTTGGGCTCAAAAATCACTGCAGACGGTGACTGCAGCCATGAGATTAAAAAATGTTTGCTCCTTGGAAAGCTATGACAAACATAGACAGCATATTGAAAAGTAAGAGACATCACTTTGCCGACAAACCATATACTCAAACCATATATGACAAATCATATACTCAAAACTATGGTTTTTCCGGTAGCAACGTATGGGTGTGAGAGTTGGACCATAAAGAAGGCTGAGCACTGAGGAATTGATACTTTCGAATTGTGTTGCTGGAGAAGACTCTGCTTTAACAGAAAATAAACTTTTTAAATGTATTACGATGGAGAATTGCAAACATGCACAAAAGTGGATGGAGTAGTATAATAAATACCCATGACCCGTCCCGTCAATTAGTCTCAGCAATTTCTCATACAGAGCCAATCTCAAATAGATCATTCTTTTGTCTTCTCTCCATTTTTTTAAATACAGTAGGTCCTAAAACAGCTTTTTAAACCTTGAAATTGATGCTCATCTTATAAAACACAGACTTGGCAACTTTGTTATTGCATTTAAAATTTGCTTGAGGTAATTATTTCCAGTTTTTTAATATGAATTTTCATATTGGAAAAGACCCTGATGCTGGGAAAGATTGAAGTCAGGAAGAGAGTGGATGACAGAGGATGAGATGGTTGGACGGCATCACCAATTCAGTGGACATGAGTTTGAGCAGATGCTTAGCAGAAGTCGAGTTCCATTTTCCTTATGGCTAATCCACTGCTATAACACGTATAGCACTTCTGGTTTTGAACACTGAATGTGTTTGCATTATAGGTGGATTTAGAGTGTGTGGCTGTTGTGTGTGGTTCAGAATTCTGAGTAGTCCTTTCAGGGATCACCCAAAAGCTCAGACAAAGCGTGAGCCATTCACGTGGACTGTGCTGTGCATCAGAAAGATAATACGAGCCACCTACACAATCTAAAATTTCCTAAAAACCAACGGGCTACTCGACGTCCTTCTTTCACCACGAGTCTTGAAATCCTCTGTGTGATTTCCACATCGGGCTTTGCACCAGCCTGTCTCACGTGCTCAGGGGCTGCACGAGGTGAGTGACTGCCGTGGCCGACAGCACAGAGCTTCCAGGTTGAGTTGAGTGACTCACAAACTTGGCCCGTTTGACTTGTTTTACCCCATGAGCAAGTGAAGTGGGCTGTAGAGGAATGAATGTGAGGAATGCAGGTGAGCTCCATGGAGACAGTTTAAAGCAGTGAGAGGAGGGAGGGCAATAGAGTGAGTCGTGTCCCCCTGACCCGAAACCCCCGCCTGAAGTCTAGCTTCTCTCTACAGACTTCATCGTTGTTAATGGCTTGCCATGTTTCCTCCAGAGAAACCTTTTCTACACCTGAGATGGAACTTCCTCTTCAGTATGGTTTATAAGGGTTAACATTGTTCTGAGTGTTTCTATTTGCTAGGGATTCTTAGAGAACATTTTCTCAGAATTAAAATGTTCGGAGTGGATACCTACTGATGTAACCTGTTCTGCACATTTTGGTGCAAGTCACTTTACATCCAAAAAGCAAGCGGTGCAGGCTGTGTCATTTGCTGTTTTGTAGGACCAGCTGACTCTAAACCTGGAAACCCTGAGAGCCGAAGTGGACCAGACGAGACTGCGAGGGGCTCCCTTCCACCACAGGTAGGCTGCTCCCCCGGGCAGCTCCCCTCAGTGCTGTCGAGTGTGACAAGGGCCTGTCTGGTGTGTGGACAGTATGACTGGGTGTTGCTCATGGTCGCACCTCAAGGAGCCTGTAGCTTCGTGGACAGCGAGAGGGAAGAGACAAGCATCGTTCCTTAGGGTCAAACTTGGTACCACGGAGTGGTCGTCACAGGATTGACAACACTCAAAACCACACGCAGAGGTTTGGAAGTAGGGGGCCGACCAGTTGATATTTGGGCGTATTCATTTGAGGGGCCTGACGGACTGTGACACTGATGTTTCTGAAGAGTCGCAGAAGGTTAATGACCTGTAGTCTTTTGACTGCGGTGGGAGGAATCACCTGGCTTGTGAATGAGGAGAGCAGATTACTGAGCATCCTGATTTTTTCTTCCTCGTTGTTATAGGGACGGTAATTCTTATTAAGTATTTAAATGTTTCTTTGGCTTCTTCACAGAAAATGGTCACAAGTGAGAGATAAACTTTAGCAAAGGTTATTAAGTGCTTACTGGTGCCATTCATTCATCTGTAGGAAATGGACTACTGCTTGAATCCTGACTTAGGAGACAGTTTGGAGCCCATACGCATATTTCTGTGTTTGTGTGCTTAGGGGATCCTCACAGTCCAGAGCCCCCACCCAGCCTTCTTCTAGAGAAAAGGAGATGTCATTTGAGACAAAGGCAGAGCCAGAAACTGGTCCTGTGTCTGAAACCATGGTGGGTGGAGTTCAAGGAGAGCACGTGCCCTGCAGAACAGGACTTGGTGGCAGAGCTCCTCCAGGGTGAGGGGCTGGGGCTGTCAGAGGTGGGGAACCCCTGCTCCCGGGGTGGACGAGGTGAGTGTGAGGAGGACTGCGTAGACAGTGGAGGAAGAGGAGGTGGACACGGCCTCCTCCTCTTGGGGGTTTTTGGGTAACGACACAATTGGGGGCTTCAGATGGAGAAGCCTGGGGCCTGGTCACCAGTCCTGTGTGTGTCAGTGAGAGTGAGAGACGAGAAGAGGAAGCAGCCGCGGGGCAGGAGGAGCCGCTGTGCTCTGAAGACAGTGGGCCACAGCGGCTGGTGCGAGGGAGGGGTGTCTCCAGGAGGCAGCTCTGGAGGGGTCACAGCAGTGACTTAGCAGCACAGGTGGGGCCTCAGAGTGGGGCTTGTGGGCAGTGTGGGCTGGGTGGGGGGCACTGTGCTGCCTCAGGAGGGAGGGAGTGGGGACTGAAAACTGGCTCACAGGCAGGGCAGGCATGGCGTATTTGGTGGGACCTCCCAGAGGAATTGGTCACCTTGTCTCTGAGACCTTCTCCCGGAGGAAAGAGCTTCCGGTGAGGAGGGGGAGAGAGATGGAGGCTGCACCCCGTGAGGGGACTGGGAGGTGATGGTTGGGGGTGGACCCAACCCGGAGGCCTCTGGCCCTCAGAGGACCCTCGAAGGTCCCCAGTCCACAGCGGGACTGTGTCGTACCCCCCACTCAGTTCCCAAGTGTGCTCTAGCCCGAGGCCCTTGGGTGGAAGTGGAGCAGAGAAGGGAACAGTTCTGTCAGGAGAGAGGGGAGATGGGAGGGAAGACAGGTGTGGCTCCGGGAGATTCCAGACTTCCATCTCCTGTGCAGCACAGTGTTCGCAAAACCGTCGAGCAGAGCAGCGTGTGACCCCGAGCAGGCTGAGCTGGTGGTTGGCCCTGGCCACTCTGCAGACGTATGGGGTGTCCTGTCCTCGGAGGAAGGCCCTGTCTCCTGGGTTTAGGGAATCCTGCACATGGAGGCACCACCCTCGTCCCAGAGACAAGACTGAGCAGAGCCCGGGCGGTCCTGCAGTGCAGGCGGCTTACAGTCAAGGCAGAGCTGCCCTGCCTCCCAGCAGGCCCCTGCTGAGTGAGCTCCTGGCACCTGCAGCCCCAGGCCTTAGTGCTCAGGGCCTGAGCATCTGTGCTGGGCCTTGTTCAGCCCAGAGTCCAGTGACACGCTCACCTCTGCTTTAATGGGAGACACCAGTGGTGCTCAGCTCCGAGCTGTGGGTCCGAGACTTTTCTGCTGCGGGTTGTCTGAGGCACCTTTAAAAACACTGAGAGCGGTGCAGACAGTGTTCCAGGCAGACCGGTGATTGTGATCCACAGACTTCCCGTGGGAGAGGGAGGTCAGAGCAGGTGTGGGCCAAAGGGGAGGTGGGGTGCCAAGGGGAAAGCAGAGCAGGTGCACGCCCTGCCCTGGGACCTGAGAGCGGGCTCCAGGGGGACCCTGGACGCCCCAACCCCAGACAGCCGATCCTGTCCTAGTCAGCTCCACACCCTCGCGTCAGCACTGCCTTCCCCACATACGGGAGTTTTCCAGCTGCTGGGGATGAGCCCTGAGTGTCTGCGGAGCAGCGGGCGGCCTGTTGCTATTGGAGCCAGGAGGGCAGTGCCCTCCCGGGGGCCCTTTTGCTGTGAAATTGCCGATCTTCCAAATGGACAGGCTCTGGCTCGTCTGACAGAGTGAGCTCTCTTTTCTTCTAACAGCACTCTTCTTCCCCGTGTGTTTCAGCCGACCCCACTTGGGCAGCGCCCCGGACCTCAGGTTCCCTGTGGCGGACCGGCCGGCAGACTCCTTGGGCAACGGGGCGGTGCTGCGGTGCCCCCAGAAAGGCCGGCTGTCAGCGCTGCACGATGAGCCATCTGAGGCAAGGACCCCGCCGCCCCCTTCCCGTCCCTGGTGGGCACCTTGTGAGGCACCTGCCCCCTCACACCGTGGTCCTGAGGTGGGTTTGGAACAAAGCGCTGATAGATTGCTTTACGTCTCCCCATTTTCCTTTTTCTGGCTAAGAGTTTACTTTGAAGGCATGCTTTTTTTCCTTAACCAATTTTGATTATTTGTGGCCTACTGTGAGGCCCAGCATGGTACTAATTAGCACAGTTTTGAAATCGTCCTACGAGTAAATGGATACACATATCCATCAGCTTATAGTGAGAAGAATTCTCATTGGGAGTTTAAGTGCCTTTATGTTTTCGCCTCATTCATGCCGTGTATTTGTTCATACATGTCTGTGTTTTGAGCTTCCACATTCAGTGAGCAGTTAGTTTGGGCCAGACATGGTCAGAAGTAGGACCCCAGCAGTGAATTAAAAACCGTGTGTGTCCTTTATCCACTGCTACGTAACGAATCATTGCAAAGCTTAGTGACTTCCCAGGGAGCAGCTCACAGTCCCCAGTGCCTGTACATTGTAGCAGGCGGGCCTGGTTCAGGGCCTCCTGAGGGCAAGGGAAGGCCCCCCAGGGCTGGATGGCAGGCTTTCAGACTCACCTGGCTGCTGGGGACAGGCCGAGGTCCCTGCCGTGTGGCTTTCCCATGGCCTGGCTTTCCTCGGAACACCCTCTGAGAGCGAGAGTGTGGGGTTTAGCCCGGGGACTTTCACACCCTGGTCTCAAGGCCGCACACCTTCACTTCTGTTTGCGAGAGTGAGCTGCGAAGTCCTGCCTCGCTCAGGGGCTGAGCAGGAGTTGCCCCTTCTGCCTCTTGAAGGGAGGAGGATGGAAGAATTTGTGGACCCCTTTTTAAACCCGCGCAGCCTGCTGAACAGTAATGAGCAGGGAAAGGAGACCAGAGTGCCTGAGTTGTCCAAGGAGGAGGGGATGATCGTGTGTAAACAGGGTGGCCAGTGAGGTGACACCAGGAGGGTGACCTTGAACCAGAGACCCAGAGGCAGGAAGAGAAGTAGCCACTCGGAGATAGAAAAAGGGTCATGTCAACCAGCGGGGACAAGGGAGAGAGCAGGCCACATCAGGGAGGAGCCTGGGCTCAGGCCTGAGCAACTCGAGGCCAGAGCCTGTTTCCTGATGTGAGGAGGGCTGCCGGGGCGGGGAGCTAAGAGCTGGGCCTCAGCCCTGTTGAGGTGGACGAGCCCATTGGGTGTCCCGGGGACGTGTCAGGAGAACAGCTGAGTGTTCCGGCCTGCATCCGGGAGAGAACTCATTCAGCTCAGGGTGGACTTGTGGTCGTGGGCATACAGATGGCATTTAAAGGCACGAGCACAGTAAAGTCACCAGGCGGGTGCCGGTGGAGAGAGATGGGGTGCAAGGGTAGGGCTGTGGGGCATCCTGCATTCCAAGGTTGAGAAGGGGCGCAAGGGACTGAGGAATAACCGCAGGGAGGGCAGGGCCTGGAGCCCAGGGAGAGACATGCTGGGGGCGGGGGGTGGCGTGGGGGAGGGCAAGGAAAGGAAGGGGCTTGGTAACACGGGTTACTCGAGCCCCCGGGGAATTGCCCTGCAGGGCGGGGCTCACCGCCTGCTGGCAGAGAAGTGGAGACCTGGCGGGGAGGGGGACCGTAGAGGCCACTCCCAAGGAGCTTTCAGAGACCCGCAGTGGGCGCTGCAGGGAGCCCTGGAGGAGGAATCTGCTGGTTCCCCTTGTGCGATTGGAAGGCGAGAGAAGGGAGAGGACATGCCGACCGGGCTGATGGGGGTGAACCCATAGGCAGCTGGTTACCTGGAGCAGAGGAGGAATGATGGCAGGCGGTCCTGGAGCCAGCGAATGGGGTAGCCGAGCCCTGGGGCGGGGTCGTGATGAAGACAGGAGGCTAGGGCACTGGACACAGGGGCAGGGAGCCAGCAAGCCAGCACCTCGAGGCTGCCCCTCAGGTCCTTTGAGGTCCTGTCTGGGAAAGAAGGCAGGACCTGGGCGACAGTGTGGCAGGGGGGACGTTTTCCGAGAGAAGGGTGTGAGGTGTGAGAGTGGGAGGGCGGCACGGGGCCCCGCTGGCAGTATCCCATGTGTCTCTGACGACAGAGCCACCCGTGCAGGGCGAGGAGCCATCCCCCAGAACAGCCCGAGGGCCTGTGTCCCGAGAGGAGAGCCGCGGAGGGGCTGGCCCTCCCGTCTCCTGGCTGCCCCTGCTTGCGCCTCTCTGTGGGTGTTCAGATCAGCCTGGGAAACGGAGGACTGGGAGCCTGCGAGGACGGCACACTCTGGTGAACTGGTACCAGTGATGACCGCTGATAGGGACCCAGCGGCTGCCGAGCTGAAGGGTTCTTTTTTCTTATTTTCCTCCAGCCTGGCTGATGGAGGCATGGATGTATTTTTGTAATTTTCAGTTTCTGTCTCTGACTCCATCAGCCCACCCTTGTGAATAACCTCATAGGATTGCCTGCCGTCCACGCTGAGACCTGAGTGTCACCAGGCCATCTAGGAACTGGATTCTTCCCCTGCCTGTTTCTTGAGTCCTGTTCGCTTAAGAGATGGCAGAGTCTCATGAGCATGGCCCATTTATCCAGAGTCAGGGCTTCCATGTAAAATTGGGTACAGTTCCTGATAGACTTGAGCTGCCCTGAATGTCGCTGATGAGACGTGGTCCTCTCGTGCCCAGGTGCAGACCCCAAAGGAGCAGGACTGGGAGCGCACGCAGCAAGCCAGCATGCTGGCCGACGTGGCCCAGGCCTTTGAGAGTGACGAGGGCATGTCTGACGACGAGGGCGACAGGGTCGCCCTCCTCAGCTCTACCACTCAGCTGTCGCCCGGCAGGCAGGCTGATGCCAAGACTCTGACCGTGATGATGCAGGAGCAGCTGGACGCCATCAACGAAGAGATCCGGTGGGTGATCCTGAACTCAGCTCCCCAGAAACTCGGTTTCTCTGAGGAGCTGTCTTCTCCTAGGGACGTCTGAGTGTTCCATAGTAAGAAACCTGACCTCAGGTCTGCTTCAAGAATTTTCAGTTTTGAGATGGCCCTTGATTACAGAGCTCGGTCAGCCAGGGCATTCTGTCCGTGGTGTGGTGTCAGCACTCTGTGGGGGCGGGGGGGGGGCGTTGTGGGGTGTCCCCCCTCAGCTCTGAGCCCCAAGGTGAGTGAGGTACCGAGGCGGTGTCCCCTGCGGCCCGTGGACCCTCCTGTGTCCCTCAGAGCCCCCCATGTTCTGGTGAAAAGCCACCTGGTGAAAGCTGGGGTTTTGCGCTTGGCAAATTCCCACTCAGATCTGCATTTTCCTTTTTAACTTAATGCAGTGTGAAGATTGGCTTGTTGTAAGACAGTGGTCCAAGGACGTGTGTTTGAGTTTTTCTCATCTCATCAGTATATTTAAGATGTTTTCTTTAGACACCGTCTTGGCAGTTATAACAATTTTCAAAGCAGGATAGAATCCAAAGGCCTGCCTCGTGGTGAGCGGGGAGCCTTGGGTCTGGGTGCAGCCAGGTGGCTGGGGGCCCCGAGGCCTGCCTGGTGCCACACCCACACAGCTATGCCCGTGTCCCGAGTCCATGTTCAGAGTGGCCGCAGGCCGGTGACCCTGCACAGGACCAGGCAGAGCTGCTGCTCAGACTGTTCTCATCACGTCACCCCAGGCCGAGGTGCCCGTTCGTGTCGGCCGAGCGGGATGCTCCGGGGGAAAGGCAGGGGGTGAACGGGAAAACCAGCAAACACAGGTGGTGTCGCCTGCCCATTTGACGCCAAGACAGACAGCTTTGTGGGCCGTGTTTGAGCACAGACGAGTTCAGAAAGATGGTCTTTCCATGTCCCTGCAAGAAGTATGGAACGGTTATATATTAATATTTTTATTTTTACAGCAAGTTGTCGGGTAAATGTGATTTTTCCTTATGCGACAAGTTGACTTGATGTAAATGGTCAATTCTGTCCATCAACTTGTTATCAACAGTGAAAAACTTTCCAGATGTATGAGTAGAAGTGAAGCTGGAGAGTTTACTTCCTGTAGGAATCTTGTATTTTAATTTGAAAGTCATTTTATTTGCATAATCGTGTATTTAAACTGCTATATAAAAACATCCACCACACATTAGGGGAGAAGAGCAGAAACTGTGAATTCTAGGTTAATGCAGCACATTGACATGAATCCAGGAACTCACACAAAGCTGGTGGAGAACCTCATCAAGTGACGCGTTTGTATATATACAACCTTAAAAAAAAATAAAAAATAAAAGATCAACTCAGCACTTCATCTGGTCTGGAGACTTGTGTTTAGAAACTGCAGCTTGTTTGTGAATTGCTGTTTTGATTATACAGAGTTCCTGATTCCCAGTGGAAAAGACTTGAGGCACTGACGTGCATCTCTGCCCTGAGAGCAGGGGAGGTAAGGGTTGTCAACTGGAGGTATCTCTTCACAGGAAAGAGAGTTGCCACCAGGGCCCCTTCAGAATGTTAGAGTAAATAAGTGAAATCAAGCGTGAATGATCAGGGCCAGCTTGTAAGACTCAACGCTAAGTTATTCTAAGTTTGAGAATATTCAAAAGAGGAAACGTAGAACCTTTTGGCTGAGATGTTCATTGAGCAACTGTTTCTGGAATTTGCTAATCATGACACAGAATGCCAGCCCAAATTTATTGTCCAGATAGGTTCCTCTGCTGACAAAGGCAGGTGACGTATTTTATTCTATTTTAGGTTGATCGAAGAAGAGAAGGAGAACATGGAGCAGCGGGCCAAGGAGAATGAGAGCAGGGAGGGCAGGGGGAGCTTAGGCAGCCTCCGTCGTTTTAAATCAGTGAGTTCCCTCAACCTGCTTCCCACCTCCTCGCATGCTGGCTCCTGCCCGCCCCTGCCCAAGCCCAGAACGAGGCAGCACAGCCTGGCGCAGGAGGGAGACCAGCTGGGCATCATGACTCTGGTATGTGTCTGCCTCCTCCCTGCCGCATCCCTCCCCCAGCACGCTGTTTTTTGTTTGTTTTTTGTTTTTTCTCTTTATACCCAGAAGAAAATCAGGTACATTTGCTACGCTCAGAGGTCTAAAAGTTTTTAAACCGCCTAGTCTTTAATCATTCCACAATGGCACAGCGACAAATTAGTCTTGATATTTGGACCACTACTTAGCACGTCATCATGAACTCAGCCAGAGCCTGCCTCTGTAACGTTGGGCCTGGCCTGTGCTGGGCACAGCAGCTGCAGGGAAGTTTCTGTTCTCAGGGAGCAGACAGCTTCGTGAAAGTAGCCATAGGCAGCTCTCATGGCATGGGAAAGCCGTACAGCACATTCTCCATTGGGGATGCCTGGCTGCAGGGTGCAGGGCATGCAGTGGGAACAAAACCAAGAATCTACACTGGTCTGCTTGCTGATGGACCTGGCCACGCGCTCAGTCCAGCTCTGCGTGTGAAACCAGGTTAAAAGCCCAGGGCCCCAGGGCCCCAGGGAAGACGTTGGGCTGCCTCAGTTTTCTGAGTCTAAAACTGGGATGACGACCTAGGGCTTTTGGTGACAGAGTGTGCGGCTCTAAAGCACATGTTCCAGCTTTCTTGCGTGTTTAGCTTAGGTGTTGTGAGTGCATTGCTGTTTACCCCATGAAATCACGTGTACAACATTCTGCTTTGTAACTGGACTTGTATTGTCTCTTTTTTCTGTTACCACCCATTTCATGTTAGCTGCATTGTTAGTCAGCTTATAATTAAATTAACCGTGAATCATTTTAGCGGCCTGTGAAGTGGTAACCAGTCCATTTTGTGGTCTTTTGACACTGTTTTTATATTTGGCATCATTGGCTAATTAGTTGATATTTAAAATTCTTTGATGATTTCTCTGTGGTTTCATGCTTGATTTCTTTCCAAATATTTGGAAAAGAACAGTTCTGTATGTTTTCCTTGCTGTTGGAGTTCTCTGACAGTGTGTCTGCTTTCATCATTGGTTTTGATTCCCTCTCTCATCCTGTTGTCTGCTTAGTCATCATGAATCCAGATCCCCCCCAGCCCCTGAGGCTGTAGTTTACCCATCCATCTCCCGTCCCCCGTCCCCTCACTTGCTCTGGTCATAGCCGTTCTGTGGTCCACAGCGTGTGTCCCCTTAGTCGGGTTTGTGCTTTGTCTTCATGTCTCATTAAATGGTGTTTTTCCCCCATAGCAGTAAGTTGAATTGGTGTATCACTGTGCAGTTACAGGAGAAGGCAGTGGCAACCCACTCCAGTACTCTTGCCTGGAAAATCCCATGGACAGAGGAACCTGGTAGGCTGCAGTCCATGGAGTCGCACAGAGTCGGACACGACTGAAGGGACTTAGCAGCAGCAGCACGCAGTTATAAGCATAATATATGTAGATGGATCCTAAACTACATATCATGTGTAATTCATAAATGAGATTGTGCTTACATGAAGAAATGATCCTCTTAAGTGTAGAATTAATGGACTTTTAGATATGCAGATGACATCACCCTTAAGGCAGAAAGTGAGAGGAACTAGAAAGCCTCTTGATGAAAGTGAAAGAGGAGAGTGAAAAAGTTGGCTTAAAGCTCACCATTCAGAAAACTAAGATCATGGTATCTGGTCCCATCACTTCATAGGAAATAGATGGGGAAACAGTGTCAGACTTTATTTTTTGGGGCTCCAAAATCACTGCAGATGGTGACTGCAGCCATGAAATTAAAAGGCGCTTACTCCTTGGAAGCAAAGTTATGACCAACATAGATAGCGTATTCAAAAGCAGAGACATTACTTTGCCACCAAAGGTCCATCTAGTCAAGGCTATGGTTTTTCCAGTTCTCATGTATGGATATGAAAGTTGGACTGTGAAGAAAGCTGAGCATCAAAGAATTGATGCTTTTGAGCTGTGCTGTTGGAGAAGACTCTTGAAAGTGAGTCCCTTGGACTGCAAGGAGGTCCAACCAGTCCATTCTAAAGGAGATCGGTCCTGGGTGTTCATTGGAAGGACTGATGCTAAAGCTGAAACTCCAGCACTTTGGCCACCTCAAGTGAAGAGTTGACGCATTGGAAAAGACTCTCATGCTGGGAGGAATTGGGGGAAGGAGGAGAAGGGGACGACAGAGGATGAGATGGCTGGATGGCATCACCAACTCAATGGACATGAGTTTGGGTGAACTCCAAGAGTTGGTGATGGACAGGGGGTCCTGGCATGCTGTGATTCATGGGGTCACAAAGAGTCGGACACGACTGAGCAACTGAACTGAACTGAACTGAACTGACACAATATCCTTTCTGTGTTGGTGCTTGTATTTAAGGCTGTAAAATTCATCAGCTTTTGCACAGTTAATGTCTCTATTAGACTCGTTAAAAAAGTATCTTCTATGGTTAATAAAATGTAAAGACTGCACCTGCTATTATGCTAGCTTTCATTCTTCCATATTTTCACAGGGAACTTGGTTTAATGAATTTATTGTGAGAAGTTTTAAATCAAATTCTGTGTCAGGATTTTACATTAATGTCCAATAGGTGGTTAGATTTGTTCAGTGTTAAAATAGATATTATGGTAACTTCCTCATCAGTTAAATTACTAATTTAAAATATAACATGTTTTTGATTAAGAGAAACTAACTTATAGAGAAATTTGGCTGAGAATAGACACCTGTTAAGGCCCTTTGTTGTACAGAATGCTGTGCTTTAATAAATCATGATGTTGTAATAGAATGGTATCTTCTTGAGTAATAATTTATAGTGTTTCTCTAGTAAATCTTGAATAGCTTATTTAACTTCTGTGGTCAAAAAAAATGTTCTGCTTCCAGTCACATGTTCTGTAAATCTTCATGTCACTTACATGTTTGCCATCATTTTTGCTTTACTGTATTTGCCTCTACGGATTCTTGAAATTTTAGCTTCAAAGTCGCAATGAATCTGGTTTCTCTTCATTTCTTTGCATGCATCTATCAGCCTAGTGATTTAAGGAAGCAGCGTCGAAAGGTAAACTGTTTACTAATTTAGCAGGCCTTTGTTTCTCTGTGAAGTATTGAAGAGTCCTTATCGTGTAACGTGAATGATCACTGTGTGGTTATGTCCTGGTGAATAATTGATGTTTTAATGGAAGTAATGAAACTCACCCACCACTTAAAATGTGCTGATGGTTCTGTTGGAAATAGGTCATTCGTTGGGACAGTTGTAACAGTTTGCCTTTCTCCCACTTGTTTGCCTTCTGATCATCTCATGCTTGTTTATAATAGACATAGTATTATTTATTATTTTTAAAAGTTTCTATACTTATGTTTTTGGCCATGCTGCACAGCTTATGGGATCTTAGTTCCCCAAGCAGGGATCAGACCAGTGTCCCGGCAGTGAAAGTGCCAAGTCTTAACCTCTGGACCACCATGGAATTTCCGCTTAGTGTTTTCTTATAAGAAATGACTGAATCAGAGCCATAGATGTTAGATTTGCGGGAAGCCAATTTAATGATGGTGGGTAGCAGTGTGCAGGAGACTCTGTGTGCCGGGCACGTGCTTTCCGAGTCTGTCACCTCAGCCCCAGGTGAGATCCAGATTGCTGCTATCCCCATTCAGCAGACATAGACACTGAGGCTTAGCGAGGCCGGGCACCCTGCCCAGGCTCTCACACCCAGCAGCATGGTGCAGACTGGTCTGATCAGAGCCTGGACACTTAAACGTGGTGCCATCCAGCCACCTTTCCTCCAGAGGCTCTCGTGTCCATCACGGCATCCCTGATGGAGGGAGCATCAGGAGGGAGCTCTCTGCCTCTCCCCTCGGGTCACTTGGATGAGCCCCTGTTGTTGGAGTCCAGTGCCCCAAGGGCTGGCCTTCCTTGTCCCTCTCCTGCTCCCAGCCTGCTGACCAAGCACTCCTGGGCCTTCCCGCAGGACTGGGGTGGCTGTGCTCCAGTTCAGGCAGCTCAGTGCACGGGAGCCCTTCTGCTGAGCACAGCAGACCAGTGCCGTCCCCCTGGGGTTGGTGACCTGGGTGTGCTGCTCGCCTGCTCTGTGGCCTGCTTTGCCCTCCTGTTCAGCGAGGACACGGCACTGCCCTTCCTAGCCACATGTTGCACCAGTGGGGCAGCTCCCATCCTGGGGGAGGGCACCAGGCACAGACCCAGAGGCCTTCCTCACGAGGAGGCCCGGGGAAAGGTGCTGGCCTGGGCCCTGACTCTGAGGCAGGTGTTTGTCTCCACTGAGTCCATAGTCAACCCAGGTGTGTCACTTCCCTGCTCTTTTCGTTGCTGTTTTCTGATTTTTATAAATGCTTATTTTAACTTGAATTTGAGATTGATCCCTGTTCAGTTCCATGTGGATAATTTCTAGCCTTTGTAGCCTTCTGTTGTCTGAGGGTTCTTGTTAGAGCTCAGGGGAGGGAGCCCAGTTTATCCAGCTGCTCTTAAATGAGTTCAGCTGTATTTTGCACTAAGTTACTTTGTTGTCACCAAGCTCCTGTGGGCCTGCACGGGATCAGTATTCTTTACAGAATCCCACCAAAGAGGCACAGG
Source organism: Bos indicus (assembly GCF_029378745.1). Classification (NCBI taxonomy): domain Eukaryota; kingdom Metazoa; phylum Chordata; class Mammalia; order Artiodactyla; family Bovidae; genus Bos; species Bos indicus. Next base: position 914,284 of record NC_091784.1, read on the forward strand.
TTAGTTGGTCAAAACAACGCATTCATTGTTTATAACAATACATGCCATGCATGTTTCCTAAAACCTCCCCTGGTTTAACCACACACCGAAATGTATCAGTGAGACCTGTTTGGACCCTGCAGGGTTAATCTGTTCCCAAACTGTCTTTCCTTTCCTCACACCCAGGACCAGCGGAAACGCTGGGAGTGCAAGAGAGATCATCATCTTCTTCTTCTTCTTTTTTTTTTTTTTTTAATTAGTTTATTTTTTAACTGAAAGATAATTGCTTTACAGAATTTTCTTTTCTGTCAAACCTCAACATGAATCAGCCATAGGTACCCATATATCTCCTCCCTTTTGAACCTCCCACCGCTCTAGGGTGATACAAGATCATCTCTTAGTGAAGACCTGGGGGTGCCTTATGGAAACCACTGTGAGCGAATGACACTCGAACTGCGTGTAAGTACTTCAGTGGGTAGTCCCCAGTCTGTATGTTACCGAGACATACGATCCAGGCACATGGTGTTCGCGTGGAGGGGTTAGGTACCTTTTCTGTGTTTCTCTTGTTGTCATGGGTTCCAGTAACCTGCATCATCACTACAAATGATCTTGGATGGTGGCACAAGCTGTGTCTTTTTCTCCTTCAAACAGAAAGGTCTGGACGGCTTTGCTGAGAGGTTTTGTACTCTAGCTGTGGTGCTTCTGAGCAGCATCTGGCGATGAGCACAGTCCTTTCATCAGGGCAGTTCATGCCTTGCAGGATTCACGGTGCCAGCATCGCTCTGCTGTCCTGCCCTGCAGGGCCATCTGGTCGCTGGATTCCAGGGAGGGCCGAGGCCGGCTGCAGGGAGGCTCCCATCCGGGGTCTCTGCACTCAGTCAGATGCTCTCGCTGCCCCATAGCCCCACTTTTTTTGAACAAGACAGTCCTTTAAGATGGCATTAAGCTATAACAAGGGTTTTTTTGTACTTGGGGGAAAGCATAGCTAATAGATCTTCAAATAAGTTTCTGGTTATAATGTAAAGCCTGTGTGATTGCCTTTTTCAGAACAGTCTATTGTTAGCCAATTTGACACTTACCTCACTCCCTCAGCTGCCAGCTATACGGGAAGAGGTAGGAGATGACAAGACCGCCATCAAATGTGAAACCTCGACCCTCGCCTGGCCACGGTCCCTTCGGCTGGGCCGCCTGCGCACGGGGGCGCTGCGCACAGCCACCCATGAGGACCTCGGGGACGCCCACAAGTAAGTGACCTGTGTGTGCATCGTCAGTTTCAGGAGCCCTGCACCTCTTGTCTTGAAAGAGTTGTAAGGATGATTTTAAAGGAATACCACTGAGTTCGGTGCCTGTGTTTAGTGGTGAACTTCAGGTGCTGGGGAAGAAGAGCTCAGTGACCTCAGTGATTTTAGAAAACGTCCATCTCTACAGATTGACTCCTGTGGGAGCTTTCTTCCTGCTCTGGGTAGAGGGCACGTTCCTGACGGTGACGGCCCCGTGCCTCTCGGGTTCGCTCTTGAGGGTCCCTCCCTTTTCTGCAGGGGTCTCCTCTCAGGAGACCCTGTCCCCTCCTGTGACTGACAGTGTCCTCATTCAGACCACCACTTGCTGAGCTCCCGTCCTGAGCCAGGCAGCACTCGATGGGGGGCACGTGTGGTCACCTGACCAGCAGCCCTGCACGGTGACCGTCGCTCTCCTGCCACGGCCGGGGACAGTTACCCTGTGGGAGGTGGGGGGAACTACCCAGAGCAGAGGAGCTCGTCTTCTCCTGGAGCATCGTCACCTGCCGAGCAGCGACCCTAAGGGAGGGTCAGAGCGCCCTCTGCACCAGCTGGCCTGGAGTCAAGCCCTCCTCTCGGGAGAGCTCGAGGCAGAGAATCTCAGCTTCCCGGTGCGGTTGTCTTATGCCGGGGGCCTGCATTGCTCGTGTGGAGTGTGGTTGGTGAAGGAGACTCCAACTGTCAGCTGCGAGGTTGAGGCGCGGGTGTTGCTGGGTGCCCGTTTCTATCAGTAGCTCTTGTGGAGGGGTGTGTGTGTGCACAAGGGTGCCAGTTAAAGGTCATTTTCTCTCCCCGAAGCTCCACAGGCTCTCAGGACAGCCCCGGGAATAACCCCAGCAGCAGCACCAGCAGCCAGGGCTCGCTGCACAAAGCCCCAAAGAAGAAGGGCATCAAGTCCTCCATCAGCCGCTTGTTTCGCAAGAAAGAAAATGGCCGGCCTGAACACCCCAGCAAGGAGGCGTTAGGAGCAGGTGGGTGCTTCACCGTTCAGAGGGAGGAGGGCCTGCAGGCATCTCCCTTCTGTGTCTCCCCTGTCATCCCCATGAGGCTCCTGTCAATCACGCTGGGTGTCCTCCTGGGAGCAGGAGTGGAGGAGGCGTCTGTCTTCTCAATGGGTCTGAGATGATCGGCTGAGTTAATGAGTGGATGGTTGGATGGATGGATGAATTAAGAGTGGATGGATGGATTGATTAGTGAGTGGTGGATGGATGAACAGATGGCTGGCTGGATGGGTGGATGAACGGAGCATGGAATGAATAAAGCAGATGATTGTACTCCAGTGCTAGAAACATATTCTACGAAATTGAGTAGGAGCTGGGCGATGATTGTTTCATCCTAACAGTGACATGTGTTTGGAAACGGCCTAAGTGCTCCTCAGTGAGGGGTGAAGTACAATCTGTGGACACCCCACAAGGAACAGCCCGCCCTCCTTCCTGCCACCTTCCCCATCCCCAGGAGCTCATCAGAGGTTCTGCTCATGCCCCCCACCCCACCCCACAGCCACACAGGTCCTCCTGGGGTCCCCTCATCACACAGGGTTATCATCAGGCCCCCATATCACTCAGCTTCCTCTCCTTGAGGACAGCGTATGTTCCTGCCTCTTCAGCCACAAATGTGTTGAGTCTCGTTTGTGCTGGGTGTGGGATTTACAGGGGTAAGTAAAGCAGATGTGGTCTGGAGCACAGTTAAGTGACAAGAGAGAAAAAGGAGCAGATTATTAAATGCTATCCCTATTAGTAGTAAATACAATGCTGAGATAGATGGTGCATTGATTATGTACCAGATGCCGTGTGTGCCCCTTACCAAGCAGGTGCTGCCCCCTCCCGATTTACAGAGGAGGACACAGTGACAGTCACGTGGTTAGGGAGCGGTTAGGGCAGGTTCACACCCACCCAGTGGGACCAGACACTTTGCCGAGCCCCAGCCACCTCTCTCATGGATGAAACAGGAATGAGATGGCTCTATGGCATGATGATTCAATGGACATGAGTTGGAGCAAACTCCAGGAGATAGTGAAGGACAGGAAAGCCTGGAGTGCTGCAATCCAAGGAGTGACAAGAGTCGGACACAACTGAGCGACTGAACTAAAACCTGAGTGTGTGCTAACCTGTTTCAGTCGTGTCTGACTCTGCGACCCCAGGAACTGTAGCCCACTAGCTCCTCTGTCCATGGGATTCTCCAGGCAAGAAGACTGGAGTGGGTTGCCATGCTCTCTTCCAGGGCATCTTCTCAACCCAGGGATTGAACCCACATCTCTCATTATCTATTGCATTGGCAGGCAGGATCTTTACCCCTAGCGCCACCTGGAAAGCCCCAGTGAATGCTGACAACTAGAAATGCAGAAAAGAAGGGCTGCTCCTAAGTTAAACTGGAAGAGCAGCAAGCACAGGTTGTAAAGAGGAAAACACACGATGAGCGACAACAGCGCCAACAGAAACAAGGGATGCGTTCACCCACAGAAAGAAAGTGTCTGTGCCATTCGGAAGAGGAGCCCGCCAGCCGTTGGAGGGACAGTTGGAACCAGAATGAAAACCGAGGACATGGTCAGCAGTGCCCACCACACGGCCTGGGTGGCGTGGTGTCACTCACCAGGCTTCCTGTATCCCCAGAGCTGCTGGCAGTAACATCTCTGAGTGCCAGGCCGGGCAGCGTCCCCGAGTGAGCTAAGGCATCACTGCTCTCCTTCCAGTGCTGCTCCGGGGCCCTCTGTAGGTGGCCACCCTCATCCCCTGCCCTGCCACTTGCTGGGGCCCGGCTGTCCCCCTGGAATCCTTTCAGCCCTTGAGCTCGGGTGTTCCCAGCCCTCTGCCACACCGGACTGGGACGCAACTCAGGACTTGGGCTTGAGATATCAAGGAGACCGTGAATCTGGAAGGACACCACCCTGGGGCCTGTGAGAGAGCAGGAGAGCAAAGCCCCTACGGGGAGGAAGCAGAGCTGGGGGAACGTGCCCACAGCCTCCACTGCCTCCTGCACAAGTGCCTTTTCTTTGTCTCTCCTTGACCTGAAACAAAGCCCAGCTGCTGCTGCTCCGCAGGTGATTCCTAAAGATGCACCTCCTGCCAGAGCTATTGTCCTGCTGCTCTGGGGCTGCCTGAGTGTGCTCAGGAGTATCAGACAAGTAGGGCTGCCACACCTCATACTGGAGGTGGGGGGCCTGATACTGGGGAAGGGTTGGAGGTGGGGGGAGGGTTTGAGGGTCGGGGAGGGCCTGATGCTGGCCTAGGGCCGTGACGCTGGACTGGGGTCTGATGCTGGACTACAGTCTGATGCTGGACTACGGTCTGATGCTGGGGGAGGACCTGATGCTGGACTAGGGTGCGTCATTTGGATCCCCGTCAAGGTTGCCCTCGGACACCCCACCTGTGACCAATGGCGAGCCTCGACACCTGCATTTTGTTCCCACCCTCGGCCCGCTGCCCACACCTCAGCAGCAGAGGGGCCCTGTCCCCGCAGATGCTGAAGTGATGGAGCCTCTTGTCTCCGGAGCCAAGGGCATGAACACACCGTCGGTCGTCCTCTAGGGACACCTATGCTTCCGCCTTCTGGCCTTTCCATTGCATCCGTCCGTTTCTCTTAACAGAATGTCCGTGTGATGACACGGGCTCCCATTACCAGCTCTGGTCTGTTCTCAGTGAGAGTACAGCTTACCCTCGGCACTCTTTATTGGCCCTGGGAAATTTTGCTTCAGTACTTTATTGAAAGAAAGCAATAAGTAATACTGTGATAAAAATAGTTCAAAAGTAGACTGTACATACTTTGTCACATATTCGGGAAGTTCACAAAAGATTAATAGGAAAATAGAATGATAACAATGAATTGTACAAGTAAATTAAAGGTGGAACCCACATGTAAAGAAACATACTGTCTCTGTCTACCAAGATACCAGCTGCATAATAAATATCACACTGTGACCTGAACGCATCTCTTGCTGGCTTTTTTAATGTGCCGCTGAAAAAGTAAAAATTACATTTGCTACTTATACAATCCAGAATGGCTATGTCATCACAATCTAAAAATGTACGCCTAGGTCCATTCTTTAAACATGTTTACAATCATGTAAAAAGATGATTTCCATAAAAATAAGGCCTTTGTCAGAGCTACACTACCCTGTCTGTCTGGGAAGTGGCACCTTCACTGTCCAGCTCGATGGCTCTGCAGCGGGTGCAGGGCATCGCGATTGGTCCCCAAAGAGTCTCACCGGAGAGGAGGGATCCGGGTCCACAGAGACTGGGTTACAGGAGAGATTTTCAGTCTTCTTCTAGGCATCCTTTCAGCCCAAATTTCATTAGAAGCTCACATTTAACACCCAGTACTTTTAAATCACTTCACACTGTGGACAAAAAGCATTTCTTGCTAGAAAAAGTACAGTTTAGGCCAGTCGTTAACATCCAACAACAATTGGTTGAAATTAAGTTTGCTTATTTCAGAGTGATTGTTGGAGAGCTTGGTTCCATTCTGGAAGGATAATAAAGCACACCGTGTCATGATGATTTTACACTCGCAGGAAAACCCCTTCTCTCATGGTTTAACATTGAAAAATTAAACAAGAATAATTACAATAAATGCATCATTTACAAAAGCCCTGTGTTTGTTCATAGGATTTATACAGACAAGCACTACAGTACATTCATTTGAAAGACTGAAATCAGGTATCAGAACATGAAATTGATCTGAAAGGATATTCATAGCCTGAATATACAAGAAAAAGGAAGTAATTATATAAATGAAGTCATAAGTTTACATAAATATCAGAAACATTAAATTCTAAAATATTTTTTCTATGGTATTCATGAATTTTTCACTAATTAAAAACCCTGTAATATCTTCGGGTCCATGTAACAAGTATTAACAGAGTAAAGATTCCATCGAGTTCAAAATGTAGTCTTTGTTGTATACTGGATGCTGTATAAACATCTGGAGAATTCGTGCAGGTAAACTGGAAACACACACAGAAAAGTCAGTCCTGGGTTGGCAGCTGGTGCCCCAGCCCCTGCCCCTCCTGACACCCCCACCCCCACCCCATTTGGGGCTTCAGCTGCTTTGAGAATTCAGAGAAACATGGAGGGCCAAGCAGATCAAGGAGAGAACTCTGTGGCTGACTTTATTCTGACATATAGCTAAAAGCTGCTGGTAAAAAAAAACTCAAAAGCCCAATCCAGCTTTCTAGCTGAGATGTGAACAGGACAGAGCAGACAGCCTCCTGCCCTCAGAGTTGCTCGAGCAGGGCTGGGCCCCAGGGCCAGACCCACCAGAGGCCCACCCAGAGCAGCACCTGCAAGGGAGGGTGGCCCCTTAGCAGCAGCCGAGCCCCAGATGCCGGTGCACCTCCGTGTGAAACGGTGGCCTCCGTACGGAGAGGCCCAGGGCAGGGCAGCCTCGTGAACCCTGACGCTCTGGGCCCTGTTCCCTCCGAGAACGTGCACGCAGGGCGTGGCCGGCAGCACTGGCGCTGTGGGAGGGATACCCATGCATCCCTATGCGAGGGGCCTTGGCCGTGCTCTGACCACTCCGGCGGCAGTGGGGCGCCAAGGTCACGTTCTCTGCTGTGAGGGTTCTCCCAGGCTAACCTCCAGAGACCCACTGACCCTCCACTCCCTGGGGCGTGGGCTCCGTGCCCCCGCAGGACCAGGCCGGCCTGTACTCACCCGGAAGCACATCAGGAGCAAGTCCTGACTGTAGCAGAATCCAGCCCCTGCATTCCCGCCACGCTGCCTGGTCCCATGAGCGCGGGAGGAAGGGTGCAAACACAGAGTGCGGTTAGTCGTGCAACGTCACATGGGGCACGAGGACACACAACGCACACCCGCAGCAGTGCCCACTCCTACTGAGGGTCTGGGGAAACTTCTAGAGGGTGGATGAGCCAGAGAGAGCAAGCCTGGGGGCTGCCACGTGGGGGTCCCTGCCACCCGGGGTGGGGGGAGGGCGGTCAATGGCACATTTGATGACGTAAACGCGGTCATGGGGACAGATACTCCACGTCGGCAGCTGCCAGTCTCTCCTTAGACCTACGGATTCACAGAGCTCCACATTCACAGATTCCACACAGTCTATTGTTATTCAATTTTACACTTACCTCATTCCCTCAGCTGCCAGCTTTACAAGAAAGAGGTAGGAGATGACAAGACCACCATCAAATGTGAGCCCTAGAGATCAGACGAGATCAGGCGCGTTCAGGGTGGTATGGCCGTAGAAGGAGGCGGCTGCCGCCGGGCGCCCTAAGAGCCCTGCGCTGTGCCTCCCTTTCGCTCTGACCTGCCGGTCGGGCCAACAGGCCGCACCTCACCATGGGGGTGCGCGCTGTACTTGAGCCGAACGACCCGCGACCAGACTCCGCCAGCCAATGCCGCCACGCCCCCGAACACTGCCACCCCGCGGCCAGCAAACGCCTGGCCAGGTTCGGCAGCCCGGAGAGCTTCCGGGACCCCCAGCAGCATGCCAGGCGTGTGTGCGCACGGGGCCTGGGGGGTGGGCTGAGGGGCGCGGAGGTCTTGGCGCCCTCCACCCTGGGCCTCTCCAGGCCCGGCCGCGCTCGGCGAGCCGGGCCTCCCTCGATCCCGTTCGCTGCCCAGGGCCACGCGGCCCGGAGGTTTCTGGCTTTCGGCCCTGCCGCCGCCCGACCCCCGCGGCCCTCGGGCCTCTGAGCCTCCTGTGGGCCTAGGCGCAGCCCAGCCAGGGCCCTGAGCGCCCATCCTGCCCGACACCTGCCTGGTGCCCAAACCCACCAGGAGCCACGGAGGCGCGGTCCACCCGAGCGCCTCAGCCCCGCCCCTTCGCCCTACCGAGGCCCCCACCTTTCCCCCACGCCGCCGGACAAGCACACAACCTTCCTGCGAGAGCAGACGAGCGACAGGCAGGCACACGGACAGACACACAGACAGTCAACAGCCCGCCGTCGCAACCTCATCAGCCAGAGCCATAGGACCTGTGAGAGGCCGGGGCCAGAGGAACGGACGGGCCGCCGGGTGTCAGGAGAGACAGAGGCAGAAAGAGATGAAAGTTCAGAGATAGACTCCAGGACTGTGAGAGGGAGATACAGATAGACAGACAGACAGACGCGTGCGCGTGCGCACACACACACACAGAGGCAGAGACAGAGGGAGACACAGAGCGAGCGACAGAGAGACAGCAAACAGGAGACAGGGGAGAGAGGATGGCATCGGATCTGAGACAGACACACTGGCACAGCCCGTGACGCACCTCAGAGGAAGGCCACGCGGAAGAAGCAGCTTCCCCAAGGGAGGGGGCGTCAGCTTTGGGCCGGGCCCGGCTGGACGCAGTGCCCTGGGGCTGGCGGTCACCCGTGGGGACCCCAAGACTTCCTTGAAGCCGAGGTCTCAAAGGTCCCCTTTGGCCTGGCTACCTAAGGCGAGACCCAGCCCCCATCCCCAGGCCAGAGGGTGAGTGTGTGAGAGTGTGTGTGAGTGTGTCGGTGGGTGAGGGTGGGGTCGGGTCGACTTGGGGCCGAGTGAATACCCAGAGTGGAGGGGGGAGGGTGTGGAGGCGGGGGGTTGGGAAGCTTGCGTGTCCTCTTGCTGTCTCTCTCTCCCTCTTTCTCCGTCTCCCTTACCTGTGGTTTCTAGTTCTTGACCTGTCTCGGCGGAAGGGTGTGTGTGTGTGTGTGTGTGTGTGTGTGTGTGTGTGTGTGTGTACCTCCAAACCCAAAGCAACTTTCTATGGAGACATAGTGAAGGGTAAATGCATTCTTACTCATCCGATATATCCTAAAACACTGGACATGTCTGGACTCAAACTTTCAGGGCCGCCTTCCTGCCACCCCTGGCAAGCATTGATGGTGCAACTGTAATCCTCTAAAGGACCAAAAGTCCTGTACAAGTCCAGACATCTGCTCTGTACAGTCTCTTCCTACAGTACAGAAAAGTATAGAACAGAATGACACATTCTTTGTTAATTGTACAGAAGAATCAGCTGCTATCTGCTGCCTAGTCAACATGGTCAACATGAGGAAGTCAAGCAAGAGTTCCAAATCTCTTGAATGTGGTCCTTGGAAATACTTCTGTTCTTAGTTGCTCAGTTGTGCCCAACTTTTATGCTACCCATGGACTGTGGTCAGTCAGGCTCCTCTGTCCGTGGCATTTCCCAGTCAAGAATACTGGAGTGGTTTGCCATTTCTTTCTCCAGGGGATCTTCCCGACCCAGGGATCAAACCTGAGTCTCCTGCAGGTGGATGCCTTCCCATCTGAGCCACAATACAACTAATTGCCTAGTCAAAATACAAAGAAAAAAGCTAGTATTCTACTAAGTGGAAAGATGATTTAAGAAACGGAAGCTTTCCTTTGTTGGTATATTTGAATCTTTATTTAGTTTTATTTTATTTTTATGATTAAGGCTACTTGAACAAGGCAATGGAGAAACCCCAGAGTTGAAAAGCAATTGACTTTTTAAAAGAAACATGTGGCAGGTGAAACTTTCTTCATTTTTTAGAGTTGGTTCAATGCAAAATCTTTATTCAACAAATATGACTCTTGTGAACTTTATTTCAAATCTCCGCGATGAATCACTAAGGCATCAAGGAAGAAAGGAGTAGAGGTGGAGAAAAAAAGAGCAACCTTTCCCCTTGGCTCCATCTCAACCAGCTGCTTAGTTCCTTCATCTCATGGACTACGATCTGGGATAATCTTGTTTGTCTGATTTTTGTTTGGGGACCGTTTCTAGTCACAGGGCTAGAAACAGTGGAGGGGGTAAGCCCTTCTTTCCATTCCACATCAGACCCAGTGGGCAGTCCAGGCCCTGCCCACTGCATTGAGTCTGTAGCAACAGAATCACCAGTGATGCTGGTTAACAATGCATATTGCTGGAATCCACTCCATTCGCTACTGACTCTTTGAGGTGGTGGTCTGGAACCTATACCTGGAAACTTTCTTGATGATTCCAAATCACACCAAAGTCTGAGGACTATGGAAGATCTTCACATTTCTGGAAGAGCTGCACACCTCCAGAAGGAACCACAAGACTTGCCTGAAATGGTAAAGTTATAAGTATTGGACTGAAAGTTGGAAGGTCTCCACCTTTGCTATGTAAGTAAAATGATCTTTCTTTGAAATGAAAATGGATAATACTAAAAGTTCACATTGTTCTAGAGCATTAATTAAAAAAAACCCTGAGTTATAAAAATCTGATGTATGAGTTCCTGGAAAGCAAGAACCTATATTTATTGATATGTCTTCATGCCTTAGATCGTGCCTTGAATATAGTGTGCACATCAACAGAAGAAAGAAAAGAACTGAATCGACAAAGATACAAAGAGATCCAAAGTGCTGAGCCAAGTGAAAGGTTGAGGCTTCGCAGAACTTTTCTGTCTTTCACACACTGAGTAAATATTGAGCACCTACTATGAGCTAGTAGGCATGCAATATGTTTCTGGAAATAGAATGCTGAGAGAAGAAGAAACACAGTTCCTTCTTTCACTGACTAATCTAATGATAAATAACAGGCAGATACTTTGAGAACTTCTATAGGGGCCTCTTCCCTCACCAAAAACTGGGTGTCAGAGAAGGCTTTTCAGACTAATAATTGAGTTGAGATCCATAGGTTGAACCAATGTCAACCAGGGTTGAGATGCAGGAAGAATTTCAGGCAGGTAAAATAGCATCTTGGAAGGCTACGTGACAAGGGAACCTTAGTACATTCAAGAAATGAAAAATGCCCTATGGGATGGAACCAAAAGAGTGCAAAGGGCATTCCAGTGAAAAGAAATCAGAGAAGAAAGTGGGGACCAAGCAATGAAGGGATTTGGTCATACCTTCACTATGATGGGAAAATACAAGAGCAGTTGGAGCAGGGAGGTGATAGAATTGCATCTGCATTTTAAAAAGGTCATCTTGCTCCACATCACTCATGATTGGACAGACTCAACTCCAAACTACAACGAGGTTCCACTTCACATTAGTCAGAATGGTCCTCATGGAAAAGTCTGTAGATAACAAATGCTGGAGAGGATGTGGAGAAAAGGGAACTCGCCTCCACCGTTAGTAGGAATGTGAGTTGGTAGAGCCACTATGGAAAAGAGTATGGAGGTTCCTGAAGGAACTAAAACTAGAAGTACCATATTCAGCAGTCCCACTCCCAGGCATATATCCACCAAAAGTATAACTGAACAAGATACATGCACCGTCTGTGCACATATATCTGTGTGTGCGTGCGGGTGCACGCGAGCTCGGGCGTTCGCCGGCGAGGATGGGGGTGGGGTGGGGTGGGGGTGGGGCTGGGGCTGGGGCTGGAGCTGGTGCAGCCCCCTGGGATTGCCTGAGGCACGCCAAGGGAGCCCCAGACGGAGACCCGCGGGACGGTCGTCTGGTTTCCTGGAAGCCAAATGCGGAGGGGCTCGAGGGCCGCGCGGAGGCAACCCAGGTCTGCAGCGGGAGTCGGTGCCCTGGCCACCCACCCCCAGGAGGGGCTGGGGCTGCGGGAGCCCAAGAGTTGGGACGTGGGGCGGGGGCTAAAGGAGAGGGAAGGCAAAGAGCCTACAGCACCGGGTATGCCCAGGCGGTCTCCCACCCAAGTACTAACCAGGCCTGACCCTGCTTAGCTTCCGAGATCAGATGAGATAGGGCGCGTTCAGGGCGCTATCGCCTTAGACAGAGGCTGCTGCCGCCCGGCGCCCTAAGAGCCCTGCGCTGCACCTCCGTTTCGCTCTGACCTACCGGTCAGCCATTCCGTCTACAAGTGATTTTACTCCCTCCCCTTTCTCTCCCTGCTTTCTGAGAGTCTCTCTCCTTCCATACTTGATGGTGTAATGAATGGATGCCTTAGATCATTTTCCCTCAACATTTTTTTCTCTTTATTTTTACATTGATTTCTATGAATTCATCTTCAAGTTTATGGATTATTTCTGCTAGCATCTCAAATGTGCTGTTGAACCTATCAATTTTTCATTTCAATTATTTTAGTTTTCAAATCCAGAATTTATGTTAGTTTCCTTAAAAAAAAATAATTTGTAGCTCTTCATTGCGTCTCTCTGTTTGTTGACTTCGTATCATACTGTCATCTAATTCTTCAAACATGGTTCCATTATTTCATTTTGTAGTTATCATTATTTTGATATTTTATCTTTTAACCTTCATACTGAATTTATAAGAGATATATGAGTTATCAGTGGTATGTTATACAAATGCTTTACTCACCACCATTACAACATTAGAGTTTTCTGAGTTTAACTGTATACTTACCTGTCCCAGCAGGTTGATAAAGAGTCCAAGCCTAAAGCCCCTTTAAGGAGGAGGCAAGCTTGCTTTTTTTTTCACATTCTTTTGCCTAAGACAAGTAGGCATTGTAGGGAGCAGTATCTCAGGTTCAAGGACATTCCTCTTTTTGAGCTTTGGATGTATGTTATAGGAAAGGGTCTGGGCAAAACGCTCACATCCTTGAGATTTTTTTTGTCTATTCTCAGAGGCTAGTTGAGAAGTATATATGGCCCCACTTAAATTAGTGAGCCCCTTCTGATGTCTGTGTCAGAAGCTTTTTCTGTCACCTTCACTTTAAATAAAATATACACAAAGCTCTGAGTGACTGAGACTGTCTGTGGCCCCAGAGTAATATCTTCTTCTTAGACACCATGAATCCAGTGGCATCGGTCACCGTTGACTGCTAGGTTATCATCTTGGGGGCTTGTCCAAGATCTTCAAGACAAGGTAAGAACACTCAGAGTTGAGATTCTTTTGCTCTTTTACTGTGGTCTCTACTTTACTACGGAGAAGGCAATGGCACCCCACTCCAGTACTCTTGCCTGGAAAATCCCATGGGCGGAGGAGCCTGGTAGGCTGCAGTGCATGGGGTCGCTAAGAGTTGGACACGACTGAGTGACTTCACTTTCCCTTTTCACTTTCCTGCATTGGAGAAGGAAAGGGCAATCCACTACAGTACTCTTGCTTGGAGAATCCCAGGGGCGGGGGAGCCTGGTGGGCTGCCAACTCTGGGGTCTCACAGAGTCAGACACGACTGAAGCAACTTAGCAGCAGCAGCAGCAGCTACTTTACTAAATCAGAAGCATGTGGGCTGAATTTCTTTTCCCCAGTCAGCTTTTCCTGGTCCCTCTGACCATTTCATATCTGCTTGGAGAATTAAAGTTATTAACCTTGTGTGCCGGATTGTAGACTTTCAAGGGACTTGCAATCCATGCTGTTATTGTGCTTTTCTAGCAAGGCCCCCACTCCAAGTTTTACAGGACACTGCAGACAGGAGCGCTTTAGGGAGCTAGCTGGAGCTCTAGCTCCAGGGACATCTCTCAGACTAGAAATCACCATCCTGATCCCACAGACACACAGGCAAGTTCTTGTCATGGCTATGCCTCTGGACTATATGGATTGAGGCATTGCTGGTGAGCATGAGATTCCTGAGGACACAGATTGGGACACCCCAGATTTGGGCAGATTGAAAGTGCATTGGGCTTCTTCCCTTAGTAACGCTAGCTCTTAGCAGAGCAGACGAAGCCCTCCAGTGGCTCTTGTCTCAACTCCTTAGGTATTCTTTTTGTACAGTCTGATGGACAGGAATAAAAAGGATGATGTTGGCACTCCATGAATATGAAGGATTAGTTTTTCCTCGCAGGCGGGCCCTCCATCGCCTCCTTTGTTATTAAATAGACTCGTGTGGCCACTCTCAGGAGGATGTCTTGGGTTTTCTGTTCATCCCTTTATGACTTGCCACTTATACTCTTATGAGCAATGTGAGCAGGTACACAGAAGTTGGGTGCTTCCCCTAGTGGTCTTGGCTCGGCAAGCATCCGGAAAACTACTCTGTTCCACCCCAGGTGGTGCCGGAATAAAAGGGAAATCAAACCAAGGTTTTAATGGTGAGGACCTGGACATCAATCTGGGATGCCATCAGGTCTAACCCTGGTGCATCTCCACCATGCCTGGGTGGTAGAACGAGGGGGGTTGGGAGTAGGACACATTCACCTGTAAGAAACAGGTTAGTTCTGGCCAGGGAAGGAAGCTTAGGTGGAAAATCAGTCTCCAACCCCGTCTAGAGCAGGGGCAGACACCTCTGGTAGAAAAAAGCCATGGCACTGGGCACTGCTTTTTTCTCTCTTACAGATGGGGCCTAACAGTCCAGAACCACCCCCCTTGAATAATATCTTGAAAAACTGAGATAATTTCGATCCTCAAGGCCTAAAAATCCCTTATATATGGGGTTTCTTTGCTTTAAGAGAAGACCTCACCTGCCCAGAGAGAGAATCCCTGCTGGGACATCTTATCGATCAGTCTACCCGTCATCAGAGCCAATTTGAGCACTCTCTGGTTTAAAGTTTAGCTATGAAGCTATGACTACATGAAGGAGAAATGACATTTTGAACCCTGAATGGCCATGTGTATTCTTTAGACTCCGGAGAAAACTAGGTAAAATGGAATCTTTTTGAAATTGCAAAACTGGTTCTTTTTGCACATGTAATTACTAAAAGTTTGACTTGTGAAAATACTCTTTTGGGGAGCTCTGATCCTGCCTGAGAAACAGAAACATGCCTGGGGAAAAACCTGAGTTAACTCTTATCATGTCCTTGAGATACACAGCCCACTCTATCTGGGACTCCAGCCATGAGCTGGAACTCAAGCCAAGAAAATAAAAGGGACAAAGAGACATTTTAAATTTCAGGTGGAAAACTGTGAGGTTTCTGTCTGTCCAGATTTGTGTGTGTCTCGGTGTATGTCTCCATCCTTGGAAAAAATTGCTAAAGGCTAAGTGGTTCAATGAGCTCTAATTAATTGGCCTAAAGAGAAGTCAGTGCTTACAAATCAAACAATTCTAAATTCAAGAAAATTAAAGTAAATGAATTTGAGGCTTGTGTGATCTGGGAAATAATCATTACTGAATTGATACATGATATTGATGTTTGTTTATTGATCTAATTAACAGAGGCATTGTGAAGATACTTTTATAAATGGTATAACTTTGGGTGATTTATCCTTACCAATCTACAGAATGATGATGTAAAGTACAAGTCATGGTTTCTGAAGAAAAGTAAGATGTGTGTTTTTAATAAAAAGTAATAAGGAATGGAATTCCATTCTATTAAGGAAAAGCAAAGTAAGTCTAAACGTACAGGTGGCTGTCCTCTAAATGGACAAATGAAGTGATGAGTACAGAAAGTGTAAACAGATGTGTTGCAAGTGAAAGAAGAGTTTTGTGCATGCTACAAGTTTGTTAAGACATTAAACTGCCTTTGAAGTCTTATTGTTACTATGACTAAGTGAATAACTATTGTTTCACAGTGAATATAAGCTGTTACCAAACTGGAATTTGGTTTTCTCTCCCTGATTAAAAGAACAAAGTTTTCTTGGAATGTGGCTTTTGAGAACAGACTACAGCACATATGAACAAAGCTCATTCTGCTTCTACAAAAGTTAACACGTCTTCAGGGAATTTAAAATGGATTAAAAATGGCCATAAACCAAAGAGTTGGGGCTATGAGAGGTCCAAGATGGCCACTTGGCTTTTCCTGGCTCCCTGACAAACCTCATTTTTATTTGATAATGCCTTTCCTGGCTTCAGGATTAATATCTCAGAATAGAAAAAAATGGTTAAAAGGTGCTTTCCACAATCTCCAGTGATCAGGGCACCCACTTTGCTGGACAGGTCATACAGACGTTCACAAAAACTTCATGAGTCTCTTCGAGACTATTGCTTTCACTGATGTCCTTGGTCTTTGGGCAAGGACAGCAGAACAAAGGGATCAATTGCAGGGGATGGAGTAGACTGCTAAATATGACCACAATTTTCCCGACTTTTTGTCTGACATATTGTTGACTTTTACTCTGTGTTTTCAGATATAAAGAAGCACTTCTCCTCGAGTTACTGATCGTTTAAAGCAATCTAGTGATTTACTCCTATGGGTAAAATTATACCTTTTTTCTCTCTGCCTCATCCCTCCAGAAACTGGAGACACTTGGGTTCTGAACAGCCTTATCAGGTAAATAAAAAGACTGTCTCCCGACATATACAGAAATCTCAACGTATACTGGGGAGCTCTAAAAGAAAAATCCACCTAACTGATGTCAGGCCTATGGCATCTATTATGTTTCACTGAATATTAAGTGCCAGTTTTTTTAATTAAGGTCTGTATTTACTAAGACTCACTCCTTAGATAGTTCCTTGTGGTTATGTTACATTGCTAAGAGGTTGAATTAAGTTGTTAAAAAGGACATTCTGAGTTTGTTTCTAAAGCTTATCTCAATAACCAGTCTTTGAATAAAGATCAGATGCTCAGGATCTACAACCAGGATATCAACAGCAAGCTATAGTCATTTAGCAAACTAAGTCAGATGACATGGAGATGTCACTGGGCTACACCTAATAGAAGTTCTTGACTTAACTTCTTATGATTCTACTATTACTGCTATTGTTTTCGATATTGCCTGTTTCAAGAAGTGTTGTTCCTTACATTCTCAAGTGTGTGACTGAGCCACTAAGTGAGTCACTGTATGACTTAGCTGTAAAAAGAAGAGAAGTGAAAAGCAAAGGAGATAAGGAAAGATATAAGCATTTGAATGCAGAGTTCCAAAGAACAGCAAGGAGAGATAAGCAAGCCTTCCTCAGCGATCAATGCAAAGAAATAGAGGAAAACAACAGGATGGGAAAGACTAGAGATCTCTTCAAGAAAATGAGAGATACCAAGGGGACATTTCATGCAAAGATGGGCTCGATAAAGGACAGAAATGGTATGGACCTAACAGAAGCAGCAGATATTAAGAAGAGGTGGCAAGAATACATAGAAGAACTGTACAGAAAAGATCTTCACGACCCAGATAATCACGACGGTGTGATCACTGACCTCGAGCCAGACATCCTGGAATGTGAAGTCAAGTGTGCCTTAGAAAGCATCACTATTAACAAAGCTAGTGAGGTGATGGAACTCCAGAGGAGCTATTTCAACTCCTGAAAGATGATGCTGTGAAAGTGCTGCACTGAATATGCCAGCAAATTTGGAAAACTCAGCAGTGGCCACAGGACTGGAAAAGGTCAGTTTTCATTCCAATCCCAAAGAAAGCAATGCCAAAGAATGCTCAAACTACCGCACAATTGCACTCATCTCACATGCTAGTAAAGTAATGCTCAAAATTCTCCAAGCCAGGCTTCAGCAATACACAAACCGTGAACTTCCAGATGTTCAAGCTGGTTTTAGAAAAGGCGGAGGAACCAGAGATCAAATTGCCAACATCTGCTGGATCATGGAAAAAGCAAGAGAGTTCCAGAAAAACTTCTATTTCTGCTTTCTTGACGATGCCATAGCCTTTGACTGTGTGGATCACAATAAACTGTGGAAAATTCTGAAGGAGACACGCACATAATATAGCCAAATATTAATATGGCCTATCTTTGTGTGGAGAACAGTTAACAACATTTTTATGACATATTAATAATATGATTCTTTAAAATTCATATCTTTCCTATTAATTCTAAAAAATATTACATTATTTGAGAGAGAAACATTAGAAAATATCCTATTGCCTAAAATAAATCTATAGTATTAAATATAGTTTAACTCATTATATAGAATACAAATCTATACTATCAATAGTTACATTTTATATCCAAAACTATGCACATTTTCATAAGAAAATGCAGCAATCTTAAAAATGTATTTCAAACAAAATGTATACTTTGCACTAGAAAATCATGAAAATCCTATAGGTATGGATGTATACACATTAGACTTCCCTGGTAGCTCACCTGGTAAAGAATCCATCTGCAATGCAGGAGACCTCTGGTTGATTCCTGGGTCAGGAAAATCCCCTGGAGAAGAGATAGGCTACCCACTCCAGTATACTTGGGCTTCCCTGATGGCTCAGTTGGTAAAGAGTCTGCCTGCAGTATGGGAGACCTGGGTTCAGTCCCTGGCTTGGGAAGATCCCCTGGAGGAGAACATGGCAACCCACTCTGATATTTGTGCCTGGAGAATCCCCATGGACAGAGAAGCCTGGTGGGCTACAGTCCATGTGGCCACAGAGTCAGAAACACCTAAGCACAGCAGCAGAATATATATATATTCCCATCACTGAGTCTGATCTATATTTTGTCAAATATTATTTTAGGATTATTCTACACTTGAAATTAGATACGAAGTGAAAGTCTTTTACTTTGAAATAAATCATCTATTTTGAGGAACTAAAGGATTTATATTTTCTTCTTTTTTGTAGCAAAGTCAGTTGTAGTTTATTTATTCCTTGATCATGTATACTTAATGTCAAACCCAGTTAAAATAGCAAGAGTTTGTATGTATGTATGTATGTGTATGTATATACATATATATATATATATACACATATATTTTCCCCAATACTTACAATGTTACTTCACAAACAGATCACACAGTGACTTGCTTTTCAGACTGTAAGACTTGCCATGTAGACTATGAGGCTGGACTTTACACTATGTTGTATTTAGATCTATATATTCTTTCCACTTAAGTAAAATAATCGCAGTTCACAAATACACACAAAAAGATCTCTGGGTACTTGATTAAAAGAAATCTAGAGTTGTAGGATACGAGGCTAGGTATATAGTTCTGAAAGGAGTTTGCAGTATGTGATTGTTCTTATTTTCCTATAACTGCCTTTTTTTTTTTTTTGTTTAGTCGCTGAATCATGTCCAGCTGTTTTGCATCCCCATGGGCTATAGCCCACCAGATTCCTCTCTCCATGGGATTTCCCAGGCAAAAACACTGGAGTGGGTAGCTATTTCCTTCTCCAGAGGATCTTCCTGGCCCAAGGATTGAACCTGTGTCTCCTGCATTAGCAGGTGGATTCTTCAACTGTATTTTACCTTTTAACATATTATTACCTTTTATACCTTGAGGCCAACTATTTTGAGAGCGAAGTCTCCCCCAGGTTTAGCCTTCAATACAGGCAGGATCACTCTCCCTCCAGATTTTTCAGTGTGTTTTTACTCTGTAAAAAGTTTTCTTTTCTTTTCTTTTTTTTTTTTAAACAAAGGGGATTATTAGTGAAAAGTGAAATCAAGGAAAACACATTGAGAGGAAAATAAAGAAGGAACCACTGAAGGCAAGCTGTTGTTGGAGGCTTGGCTTTTACACATTCTGACTGATTTTCCCATTAGCAGGAGAGAATCAGCAACAGAGGAGTGATGAGAAGACAGTCACTGGCGTCAGACGAATGACCTTCAGATCATTAAGCCCCCTTCCCAGAACCTTTTATTGCACCAAACTCTTCTTATGGAATTTTTCATCTCCATGTTTCTAAGTGTGTAGATAAGCGGGTTGAGCATGGGGACAATAATTGTGTAGAAGAGCATAAACACTTTATCTTCTGGTAATGTTGTGGCAGGTCTAATGTAAACAAAGATGACAGGTGTGAAAAAGAGGATCACGGACTGTGATGTGGGAACTACAGGTGGAAAGTGCTTTATGGTGGCTTTCTGCAGAATATGTGCACACATTATACAGAATCAAAGTCTAGGAGGCCATCAAAACCACAAAGAGCACCAGTCCCATCAAGCCAGAATTGGCAATGACAAAAAAGCCAATTTTGTGAGTATCAGTGCAGACTAGTTTCAACAAAAGATATGCATCACGGAAATAGTGATCTATTTCACTGGGGCCACAGAAAGGTCAAACAATCGCAAGAAGAAAGAGACCAAGAGAATGAAGAAGTCCCCCTGCACACGACGCTATGAGAATTGAGTGATGTTTTTGCCTGTTCATGGTGATGGCGTCGTGGAGAAGTTTGCTGACGGCCACATAGCAGTCACAGGCCATCCCTGTGAGGGTGAAGACCTCAATCCCCCCTCAAAGAAGTGCGTGGTGAAAAGCTGTGTCATGCAGTTTTTATAGGAAATGGCCTTTTTCTCCATCAGTAAGTCAGTCAGGAGTTTGGGTGTCACAGTGGAGGTGTAGAAGAGGTCTGAGAGTGCAAGGCAGTTAAGGAAGAAGTACATGGGCTGGGTGATTAGCTGACTGCATGTAATAGAAATCACAATGATCAAATTCCCCAACCAAATAGCCAGGTAACAGAATAAGAAAAATAAAAAGCAGAGGATCTGGACTTTCTTGTCCATAGAAAGTTCTAAGAGGATAAATTCAGTAACATTATTTCTATCTTCCATGATCTGATGTTCAAGAGTTATCTGAAATGACAAAACCAATGAAACGAATCATTGATGAGAAAATGGAAACCTAATATCTACTTTAAATGGCACCAATACCTTATAAAGACAAGTTATTTTGAGACCCACTGAAATCATTTTCATTTAATACGAGTCTTTGACTATCTAGTACTAATATTCTTCTAAGAGCTAAGAATACAGTGATAAATTAGACAAAGTTCCAGTTTTTATATAATTTAAATTATTTTGTGAGGAAGCAAGGAATTATATTTATCAAGAATTTTTAAAAAAGAGATAATCTTAATAGTGTTAAGTAGGGTGACATATAATGTGCCAATTTAGGATGTAAAATAGAGGTAACTATAGAATTTGCTTGATTAAGTGGTTTCTAATGAAATCACAAAATTGGTGTAGGGTGTGTGGGTGGGTTTTGCAGTGCTGGCACAGAGTCAATGTTAAATAAATATCAATTAAATAAAAATCTGGAAAGTGAACAATGTGCTATAATTTTGAAGGAATAATACAATAAATAATCATCCTTTAGTCAGGTAATTCATGATAAAACTGAAGAACAAATCATTTTTATGAGTGGACTCATAATCCTTTTTGACTTTTAAGTTAGTTAAGTTGCTCAGTAGTATCTGATTCTTTGCGACCCCGTGGACTGTAGACCACCAGGCTCCTCCATCCATGGGATTCTCCGGGCAAGAATACTGGAGTGGGTTGCCATTTCCTTCTCCAGGGGATCTTTCTGACTCAGGGATCAAACCCAGGTCTTCTGCATTGCAGGCAGATGCTTTAACCTCTGAGCCACCAGGGAAGCCCTTTTGACTTTTAAGAGGAAATAATTCCTTCATGTGAAATACTCCATGAAACTTTCATATTTCTTAAACGATATTTGAAGCATCTCTAGGTTAATATATTGACAACTATGCTTTTCCTGTTTGTCTATATTTCTCTTGCAAGATTATTTCCTCTTTCAAAATACATTAACATTCAGAAGTTATTTGAGTTACATCTTATCAGACTGTAATTATAGTTGCCTAGTTTGGAAATAATATACTGAGAAATGGGCTCCACTAATTCCAAATTAGTTCCCCTAAACACAATGCAATAAACAAGATGGAGCACTTCTTCCCGTAATTTCTTAGAGAATTCACCCACACAATCTGCATGTGGAGTAGAGTTCCCTGTGGTCCACATCTTCGCTAGCATTTGTTATTGATAGACTTTGCAATGAGGACCATTCGGATTCCAGGAAGTGGTCCCTCCTTGTAATTTGCAGTTGAGTCGCTCCAATCATTACTGTTATGGAGCAAGATGAACTTTTGGAAATGCAGATGCAATTCTATCACCTCCCTGCCACAACTACTCTTGGATTTTCTCATCATATTGAATATGTGATCACATCCCTTCATTGCTTGTTCCCGAAGTTTGTCTCTGATGTCTTTTCACTGGAATGCCCTCTGCACTTTTTGGATTCCGTCCCATAGGGCATTTTTCATTTCTAGAATGTCCTAAGTTTCCCTGGTCACATAGCCTTCCAAGAGGCTATTTTCCCTGCCTGAAATTCTTCCTGCATTTTAACCCTGGTTTACATAGGTTCAACCTACGGATCTCAAATCAATTGTTACTCTGAAAAGCCTTTGCTGACACCCAGGTTTTGGTGAGGGAAGAGGTCCCACTATAAGTTTTCAAAGGATCTGGCTGTGATGTATCATTAAATTCCTCTCAGTGAAAGCAGGAACTCTGTGTCTTCTTCTCTCCGCATTCTATTTCCAGAAATTTATTACACGCCTCCTAGCTCATCGTAGGTGCTCAGTATTTACTTAGTGTGTGAAAGACAGAAAAGATCTTGGAGGCCTCAAGTTGTCACTTGGCTCGGCACTTTTGATCTCCTTGTATACTTGGTGATTGAATTCTTTCTTTCCTGGGTTGATGTGTACACTATAATCAAGGCAAAATATAAGGCATTAATACAGATCCATAAATATAGGTTCTTGCTTTCAAGGAACTCGTACAGCAGATTTCTACAAGTTAGGGCTTTTCAAATGCTCTACAAGTACGTGAACGTTCAGTATGAACCATTTTCACTTCAAAGAAAATTCGTTTGACTTCCATAGCAAAGGTGGAGACCTTCCAACGTTTAGTCCAATACTTATACCTTGACCATTTCAGGCAAGTCTTGTGGTTTCTTCTGGAGGTGTGTGGCACTTGCAGAAATGTGAAGGTTTTCCAACGTCCTCAGACTTTGGTGTCATTTGCAATCATCAAGAAAGCTTCCAGGTCTAGGTTCCAGACGACCACCACATACAGTCAGTAGCCAACGGAGTGGATTCCAGAAATATGCGTTGTTAACAAGCATCACCGTTGATACTGTTGCTGCACACACAATGCAGTGGGCAGGGCCTGGATTGTCCACTGGGTCTCATGTGGAAAGGAAAGAAGGGCTTACCCCACCCCCACACAGCCCCCCACCCCCACCCGCAGTTCACAGCCTTGTGACTAGAAACGGTCCCCAAAACAAGAATCAGACAAACCAGAAAAGCCCAGATGGTAGTCCTTGAGATGAAGGAACTAAGCAGCTGGTTGAGATGGCACCAAGGGGAAAGGTTGCTCTTTTTGTCTGCCACTCTACTCCTTTCTTCCTGGACGCCTTAGGGGTTCGTCATGGAGATTTGAAATAAAGTTCACAAAAGTCATATGTGTTGAATCAAGATTTTGCATTTAACCGTCTCTCAAAAAGGAAGAGAGCTTCGCCTGCACAGGTTTCTTTCAAAAACGTCAACTGCTTTTCATTCTGGGGTTTCTCTCTTGCCTTGTTCAAGTAGACTTAAGAGTAAAAATCAACGAAAACTACATAAAGATTCAAAGATACCAACAAAGGACAGCTTCTGTTTCTGAAATCATCTTTGCATTTAGTAGAACATGAGCTCTATTCTTTGTATTTTGCCTAGGGAATTAGCAATGTCCTGGTTCAGATGGCAAGGCATCCGTCTGCGGGAGACTGGAGTTTGATCCCTGGGTCGGGAAGATCCCCCCGGAGAAGGAAATGGCAACCCACTCCAGTATCCTCGCCTGGGAAATGCCACAGACAGAGGAGCCTGATAGGCCGCAGTCCATGGGTCGTATCAAAGTTGGGCTCAACCCAGCAACTACGAACAGAAGTATTTCCAAAGACCACACTCAAGTGTGTGTGCGTGTGTGTGTGTGTGTGTGTGTGTGTGTGTGTGTGTGTATCTCCTCTCGCCGCTTGGAGTCTGTCTCGGAATCTTCATGTATTCCTGCCTCTGTATCTCCTGACAGCCGGCCGCCGGCCCGTTCGTCTGGCCCCGGCCTCTCCCAGGTGCTCTGGCTCTGGCTGAGGAGCTTGCACAGGGCAGCTTGTCTCCCTTTGCATGGGTTCGTGCGAGTGTCTGTGTGTCTGTCTGTGTGCCTGCCTGTGGCTCATCTGCTCTCTCAGGAATGTCGAGGGCTTGGAGTGGGGGCAAAGGGGGGTGTCGGTAGTGCGAAGGGGCGGGGCTGAGGCGCTCCAGTCGACTGCGCCTCCCTGGCTTCCAGTGGGTTTGGGCACCGGACAGGTGCCGGGCAAGTTGGGCACTCAAGTTTCGCTGCGCCTAGGCCCGCAGGAGGTTCAGAGGCCCCTGGGCCGCGGGGGTTGGGAGGCAGCGGGCCCCGAAGACGGACACCTCCGGGGCCGCGTGGGCCTGAGCAGCGAAAGGGATGCGGGGAGGCCCCGCTCAGCGAGCGCGGCCGGGTCTGGAGTGCCCGGGGGTGGGAGGGCGCCGAGACCTCCGCACCCCTCAGCCCAGCCCCCAGGCCCCACACGCACGCATGCACGCACGCCCTCCCGGTCAATGGGGGGTCCTCGAAGCCCCTCGGGCCCCCGGGCCCGGCCAGGCGCTTGCTGGTCTGGTGTTGGCGGTGTTCGGGGGGGCGGGCCGGCGTCAGCAGGCTGGAGTCCGGTCGCGGGTCATGCGGCTCAAGTACAGCACGCCCCCCGAAGAGAGGTGCGGCCCGTTGTCCCGACCTGCAGGTCGGAGCAAAAGGGAGGCCAAGCGCAAGGCTCTTAGGACACCCCGCGCCAACCGCCTCAATCTCCGGCTGTATCAGCCTGAAGGCTCCCGATCTCGTCTGATCTCGGAAGCTAAGCAGGGTCTAAGCAGGGTCGGGCCTGGTTAGTATCTTGGATGGGAGACCACCTGGGAATGCCGGGTGCTCGAGGCTTTTTGCCTACCAGAAGAGGTCCTTTAGCCCCCGCCTCGCGTCCAGATTCTTGGATCCCCCCCGCAACCCCAGCCCCTCCCGGGGAGGGGGAGCCGTTGGCCGGGGCCCCGACTCCCATTGCAGACCTGGGTTGCCTCCGCGCGGCCTGCGAGGCCCTCCGCATTCGCATTCGGCTTCCAGGACACCCGACGACCGGCAGTCCCGTCTCCATCTGGGGCTCCTTTGGCTTGCCTCAGGCAATCCCGGGGCTTACACCGACTCCAGCCATAGCCCCAGCCCCCGCCCCACCCCCTGCCTCGCAGTCGATTGCGCATGCGCATGTGCGTGCGCAAGCACAGATAGATGTGCCCAAACGGGGCATCTATCTTGTTCACTTATACTGTGGGTGGATCTATGCCTGGGAGTCGGACTGCTGAACCATAGGCTACTTCCACTTTTAGTTCCTTGGGGAACCTCCATACGCTTTTCCATACCGGCTCTACCCACGCCCATTCCTACTTACCGTGGAGGAGAGTTCCCTTTGCTCCACATCTTCTCCAGCATTTGTTATTGACAGACATTGCAGTGAGGCCCAATCGGACTCATGTGAAGTGGTCCCTCCTTGGAGTTTGGAGTTGAGCCTCTCCAATCATTAGTGATGTGGAGCAAGATGACCTTTTGGAAATGCAGATGCAATGCTGTCACCTCCCTGCTCCAACGGCTCTCGTATTTTCCCAGCATATTGAAGATACGACCACTTCCCTTCAGGCTTGCTCCTCATGTTCTTCTCTGATGTCTTTTGCCTGGAATGCCCTCTGCACTCTTTGGCTTCCATCCCATAGGGCATTTTTCGTTTCTTGAATGTCCTAAGGTTCCCTGGTCACATAGCCTTCCAAGATGCTATTTTCCCTGCCTGAAATTCTTCCTGCATCTCAACGCTGGTTTACATAGGTTCAACCTGTGGACCTCAATGCAATGGTTCCTCTGAAAAGCCTTCCCTGACACCCAAGTTTTTTGGTGAGGGAAGAGGCCCCTCTATACGTTCTCACAGGATCTGCCTGTGATGTATCATTAGAGTCGTCTCAGTGAAAGCAGGAACTCTGTGTCTTCTTCTCTCCACATTCTATTTCCAGAAACTTATTACTTGCCTCCTAGCTCATCGTAGGTGCTCAGTATTTACTTAGTGTGTGAAAGACAGAAAAGCTCTTGGAAGCCTCAAGGTGAAACTTTTGATCTCTTTGGCGATTCAATTCTTTCCTTTCCTGGGTTGATGTGTACACTATATTCGAGGCACAATCTACGGCATGAAGACACATCCATACATATAGGTTCTTGCTTTCAAGGAACTCGTACAGCAGATTTCTACAAGTTAGGGCTTTTCAAATGCTCTAGAAGAATGTGAACGTTCAGTATGCTCCATTTTCATTTCAAAGAAAGATCGTTTGACTTCCATAGCAAAGGTGGAGACCTTCCAACGTTTAGTCCAATACTTATACCTTGACCATTTCAGGCAAGTCTTGTGGTTCCTTCTGGAGGTGTGTGGCTCTTGCAGAAATGTGAAGGTCTTCCATCGTCCTCAGACTTTGGTGTCATTTGCAATCATCAAGACAGCTTCCGGGTGTAGGTTCCAGACCACCACCACACACAGTCATTAGCCAACGGAGTGGATTCCAGGAATATGCGTTGTTAACCAGCATCACCGTTGATACTGTTGCTGCACACTCAATGCAGTGGGCCGGGCCTGGATTGTCCACTGGGTCTCATGTGGAAAGGAGAGAAGGGTTTCCCCCACACACACAAACCCCACCCCCTCTGTTGACAGCCTTGTGACTAGAAACGGTCCCGAAACAAGAATCAGAAAAACCAGAGAAGCCCAGATGGTAGTCCTTGAGATGAAGGAACTAAGCAGCTGGTTGAGATGGCACCAAGGGGAAAGGTTGCTCTTTCTGTCTACCCCTCTACTCCTTTCTTCCTGGACGCCTTATGGGTTCATCATGGAGATTTGAAATAAAGTTCACAAAAGTCATATGTGTTGAATCAAGATTTTGCATTTAACCATCTCTCAAAAAGGAAGAGAGCTTCGCCTGCACATGTTTCTTTCAAAAACGTCAGTTGCTTTTCAATTCTGGGGTTTCTCTCTTGCCTTGTTCAAGTAGCCTTAATAGTAAAAATCAACAAAAACCACATAAAGATTCACAGATACCAACAAAGGACAGCTTCTGTTTCTGAAATCATCTTTGCATTTAGTAGAACATGAGCTCTATTCTTTGTATTTTGCCTAGGGAATTAGCGATGTCCTGGTTCAGATGGCAAGGCATCCGCCCGCAGGAGACTCGGGTTTGATCCCTGGGTCGGGAAGATCCCCCGGAGAAGGAAATGCCAACCCACTCCAGTATTCTCGCCTGGGAAATGCCACGGACAGAGGAGCCTGATGGGCCGCAGTCCATGGGTCGTATCAAAGTTGGGCTCAACCCAGCAACTACGAACAGAAGTATTTCCAAAGACCACACTCAAGTATGTGTGTGTGTGTGTGTGTGTGTGTGTGTATCTCCTCTTGCCGTCTTGGAGTCTGTCTCGGAATCTTCATGTATTCCTGCCTCTGTGTCTCCTGACAGCCGGCCGCCGGCCCGTTCGTCTGGCCCCGGCGTACGCCAGGTGCTCTGGCTCTGGCTGAGGAGCTTGCACAGGCCAGCTGTCTCCCTTGGCGTGGGTGCGTGCGAGTGTCTGTGTGTCTGTCTGTGTGCTTGCCTGTGGCTCATCTGCTCTCTCAGGAAGGTCGAGTGCTTGGCGGGCGGCGTGGGGGAAAAGGGGGGCCTTGGTAGTGTGAAGGGGCAGGGCTGAGGCGCTCCGGTCGACCGCGCCTCCGTGGCTTCCGGTGGGTTTGGGCACTGGGCAGGTGCCGGGCAAGTTGGGCACTCAAGTTTCACTGCACCTAGGCCCGCAGGATGTTCAGAGGTCCCTGGGCCACAGGGGTCGGGAGGCGGCGGGCCCTGAAGACCGACACCTCCAGGGCCGTGCGGGCCTGAGCAGCGAATGGGATCGGGGGGGAAGCCCCGCTCAGTGAGCGCGGCCGGGTCTGGAGTGGCCGGGGGTGGGAGGTCGCCGAGACCTCCGCACCCCTCAGCCCACCCTCCAGGCCCCACGCGCAAGCACACCCACCCTCCCCGTCACTGGGATGTCCTGGAAGCCCTTCGGCCCCCGGGCCTGGCCAGGCGGTTCCTGGTCTGGTGTTGGCGGTGTTTGGTGGCCGGCTGGCGTCAGCAGGCTGGTGTTCCTTCGCAGGTCCTGCACCTCAAGTACAGCACGCCCCGCAAGGAGAGGTGCGGCCTGTTGGCCTGACCTGCAGATCAGAGTGAAAGGGTGGCGACGAGCAAGACTCTTAGGGCGCCCCGCGGCAACCGCTTCTGTCTGGCTGTCGCGGTTTCCGCGGGGTGGCATGTGTTTTCCTCTTTACAACCTGTGCTTGCTGCTCTTCCAGTTTAACTTAGAAGCAGCCCTTATTTTCTGCATTTCTAGTTGTCACCGTTCACTGGGGCTTTCCATGTGGTGCTTGGGATAAAGATCCTGCCTGCCCGTGCATCAGATAACAAGCGATGTGGGTTCGATCCGTGGGTCGAGAAGATGCCCTGGAGGAGGGCGTGGCCACCCACTCCAGTATTCTCGCCTGGAGAATCCCATGGACAGAGGAGCTAGTGGGCTACAGTCCCTGGGGTCGCAGAGTCAGACACGACTGAAGCAGGTTAGAACACACTCAGGTTTTAGTTCAGCCACTCAGGTGTGTCCGACTCTTTGCCACTCCGTGGACTGCAGCACTCCAGGCTTTCCTGTCCTTCAGTATCTCCTGGAATTTGCTCCAACTCATGTCCATTGAATCATCATGCCATACAACCATCTCATTCCGGTGGCATCCACCAGAGAGGTGGCTGGGGTTTGGCAAAGTGCCTGGTCCCGCTGCGTGGGTGTGAACCTGCCCTCACCACCCCCTGACCGTGTGACCGTCACTGTGTCCTCCTCTGTAAATTGGGAGGGGGCAACACCTGCTTGGGAAGGGGCACACACAGCATCTGGTATATAATCAATGCACCATCCATCGCAGCATTGTATATATTAATAACAGGGATCGCATTTAATAACCTGCTCCTTTTTCTCTCTTGTAACTTAACTGTGCTCCAGATCACATCTGCTTTACTTACCCCTGTAAATCCCACACCCAGCACAAACAAGACTCAACAAATTTGTGGCTGAAGAGGCAGGAACATACCCTGTCTTCAAGGAGATGAAGCCAAGCGAGATGAGGGCCTAATGATAACCCTGTGTGATGAGGGGACCCCAGGAGGACCTGCTTGGCTATGGGGTGGGGTGGGGGCATGGGCAGAACCCCTGATGAGCTCCTGGGATGGGGAAGGTGGCAGGAAGGAGAGCGGGCTGTTCCTTGTGGGGTGTCCACAGATTGTACCTCACCCCTCACTGATGAGCACTTAGGCAGTTTCCAAACACGTGTCACTGTTAGGAGGAAACAATCATTGCCCAGCTCCTACTCAATTGATTTCGTACAATATGTTTCTAGCATTGGAGTACAATCATCTGCTTTATTCACCCCATGCTCCGTCCATCCACCCATCCAGCCAGCCATCTGTTCATCCAACCATCCACTCACTAATCAATCCATCCATCCACTCATTAACTCATCTGATCATCTCAGACCCATTGAGAAGACAGACCCCTCTTCCGCTCCTGCTCCCAGGAGGACCCCCAGTGTGAGTGACTGGAGCCTTGTGGGGACAACGGGGGAGACACAGAAGGGAGATGCCTGCAGGCCCTCCTCCCTCTGAACGGTGAAGCACCCACCTGGTCCTAATGCCTCCTTGTTGGGGTGTTCAGGCCGGCCCTTTTCCTTCTTGCGAAACAAGCAGCTGATGGAGGACTTGATTGATGCCCTTTTTCTTTGGGGCTTTGTGCAGCGAGTCCTGCCTGCTGGTGCCGCTGCTGGGGTTGTTCCCGGGGTTGTCCTGAGAGCCTGTCGAGCTTTAGGGAGAGAAAAGGACCTTTAACTGGCACCCTCGTGCAAACACACACCCCTCCACAAGAGCTACTGATAGAAATGGGCACCCAGCAACACCCGCACCTCAACCTCAAAGCAGACAGTGGAGTCTCCTTCACCAAACACACTCCACACGAGCAATGCAGGCTCCGAGACACAGAGAACCACCCCAGGAAGTTGAGATTCTCTGCCTCGAGCTCTCCCCCGAGGAGGGCTGGACTCCAGGCCAGCTGGTGCAGAGGGCACTCCGACCCTCCATCAGGGTCTCTGCTCAGCAGGTGAAAACGCTCCAGCAGAAGGCAAGCTCCCCTACTCTGGGCAGTTCCCCCCACCTCCTGCAGGGTGACTGTCCCCGGCCATGGCAGGAGAGCGACGGTCACCATGCAGGTCTGCTGGCCAAGTGACCACATGTGTCCTCCATCGAGTGCTGCCTGGCTCAGGACGGGAGCTTAGGTGGTGGTCTCAATGAGGACAGTGTCAGTCACAGGAGGGGACAGAGTCTCCTGAGAGGAGACCCCTGAGGAAAAGGGAGGGACCCTCAAGAGCGAACCTGAGAGGCACAGGGCCATCACTGTCAGGAACATGCCCCGGGCCGGGCAGACTTCTACCAAGATCAGGAAGAAAGCTCCCACAGGAGTCAATCTGTAGAGAAGGACGTTTTCTAAAATCACTGAGGTCACTGAGCTCTTCTTCCCCAGCACCTGAAGTTCACCACTAAACACAGGCACTGAACCCAATGGTATTCCTTTAAAATCATCCTTGCAACTCCTTCAAGACAAGAGGCGCAGGGCTCCTGAAACTGATGACGGGCACACAGGCCGCTTACTTGTGGGCGTCCCTGAGGTCCTCATGGGTGGCTGTGCGCAGCGCTCCCGTGTGCAGGCGGCCCAGCCGAAGGGACAGCGGTAAGGCGGGGGTCGAGGTTTCACATTTGATGGTGGTCTTGTCATCTCCTACCTCTTCCCGTATAGCTGGCAGCTGAGGGAGTGAGGTAAGTGTCCAATTGGCTAACAATAGACTGTTTTGAAAATGGCAATCACATAGGCGTTACATTATAACCAGAAACTTATTTGAAAATCTATTAGCTATGCTTTCCCCCAAGTACAAAAAAAACCCCTTGTTCTAGCTTAATGCCATCTTAAAGGACTGTCTTGTTCAAGAGAAGCAGGGCTATGGGGCAGTGAGAGCATCCGATTGAGTGCAGAGACCCTGGATGGGAGCCTTCCTGCAGCTGGGCTCCGCCCTCTCTGGAATCCAGCGACCAGATGGCCCTGCCGGGCAGGACAGCAGAGCGACGCCAGCACCGTGGACCCTGCATGGCATGAACTGCCCTGATGAAAGGACTGTGCTCATTGCCAGATGCTTCTCAGAAGCACCACAGCTAGAGAACGAAACCTCTCAGCAAAGCCGTCCAGACCTTTCTGTTTGAAGGAGAAAAAGACACAGCTTTTGCCACCACCCAAGATCATTTGTAATGATGATGCAGGTTACTGGAACCCATGACAACAAGAGAAACACAGAAAAGGTACCTAACCCCTCCACGCGAACACCATGTGCCTGGATCGTATTTCTCGGTAACATACAGACTCGGGGCTACTCACTGAAGTACTTACACGCAGTTCGAGTGTCATTCGCTCACAGTGGTTTCCGTAAAGCACCCCCTGGTCTTCACTAAGAGATGATCTTGTATCACCCTAGTGGGGTGGGAGGTTCAAAAGGGAGGAGATATATGGGTACCTATGGCTGATTCATGTTGAGGTTGGATAGAAAAGAAAATTCTGTAAAGCAATTATCTTTCAACTAAAAAATAAACAAATTTAAAAAAAAAGAGAGAGATGATCTCTCCTGGACTCCCAGCGTTTCTGCTGGTCCTGGGTGTGAGGACAGGAAAGACAGTGGTGGCAACAGTGTGGGGAACAGATTAACCCCTCAGGGTCCAGACAGGTCTCACTGACACATCTGGGTGTGTGGTTAAGCCAGGGGAGGTTTTAGGAGACATGCATGGCATGTATTTTTATAAACAATGAGTGTGTTGTTTTAACCAACTAACCTGTGCCTTTTTAGTGGGATTCTGTAAAGAATACTGATCCCGTGGAGTCCCACGGGAGCTTGGTGACAACAAAGTGACAGTGCAAAATACAGCTGAACTCGTTTAACAGCAGCTGGATAAACTGGGCACCCTCTCCTGAGCTCTAACAAGAACCCTCAGACAACAGAAGGCTACAAAGGCTAGAAATTATCCACATGGAACTGAACAGGGATCGATCTCAAATTCAAGTTAAAATAAGCATTTATAAAAATCAGAAAACAGCAACGAACAGAGCAGGGAAGTGACACACCTGGGTTGACTATGGACTCAGTGGAGACAAACACCTGCCTCAAAGTCAGGGACTGCGGCCAGCCCCTTCGCCTGGGCCTTCTCCTGAGGAAGGCCTCTGGGTCCACAGCCTGGCTGCCCTCCCCCAGGATGGGAGCCACACCACTGGTGCCCACGTGGCCAGGATGGGCAGCACCGTGTCCACGTAACAGGAGGGCAAAGCAGGCCACAGAGCAGGCGAGCGGCACACCCAGGTCACCAACCCCAGGGGGACAGCGCTGGTCTGCTGTGCCCAGGAGAAGGGCTCCTGGGCACTGAGCTGCCTGAACTGGAGCACAGCCACCCCAGTCCTGCGGGAAGGCCCAGGAGTGCTCGGTCAGTGGGCTGGGAGCAGGAGAGGGACAAGGAAGGCCAGCCCTTGGGGCACTGGACTCCAACAACAGGGGCTCATCCAAGTGACCCGAGGGGAGAGGCAGTGAGCTCCCTCCTGATGCTCCCTCCATCAGGGATGCCGTGATGGACACGAGAGCCTCTGGAGCAAAGGTGGCTGGACAGGCACCACGGTTAAGTGTCCAGGCTCTGATCAGACCAGTCTGCACCACGCTGCTGGGTGTGAGAGCCTGGGCAGGGTGCCCGGCCTCGCTAAGCCTCAGTGTCTATGTCTGCTGAATGGGGATAGCAGCAATCTGGATCTCACCTGGGGCTGAGATGACAGACTCGGAAAGCACGTGCCCGGCACACAGAGTCTCCTGCACACTGCTACCCACCATCATTAAATTGGCTTCCCGCAAATCTAACATCTATGGCTCTGATTCAGTCATTTCTTACATGAAAACACTAAGCGGAAATTCCATGGTGGTCCAAAGGTTAAGACTTGGCACTTTCACTGCCGGGACACTGGTCTGATCCCTGCTTGGGGAACTAAGATCCCATAAGCTGTGTAGCATGGCCAAAAACATAAGTAAAGAACATTTTAAAAATAAGAAATAATACTATGTCTATTATAAACAAGCATGAGATGATCAGAAGGCAAACAAGTGGGAGAAAGGCACACTGTTACAACTGTCCCAACGAATGACCTATTTCCAACAGAACCATCAGCACATTTTAAGTGGTGGGTGAGTTTCATCACTTCCATTAAAACGTCAATTATTCACCAGGACATAATCACACAGTGTTCATTCATGTTAAACGATAAGGACTCTTTAATACTTCACAGAGAAACAAAGGCGTGCTACATTACTAAATAGTTTACCTTTCGACACTGCTTCCTTAAATCACTAGGCTGATAGATGCATGCAAAGAAATGAAGAGAAACCAGATTCATTGCGACTCTGAAGCTAAAATTTCAAGAATCCGTAGAGGCAAATACAGTAAAGCAAAAATGATGGCAAACATGTAAGTGACATGAAGATTTACAGAACATATGACTGGAAGCAGAACATTTTTTTTGACCACAGAAGATAAATAAGCTATTCAAGATTTACTAGAGAAACACTATAAATTATTACTCAGGAAGATACCATTCTATTACAACATCATGATTTATTAAAGCACAGCATTCTGTACAACAAAGGGCCTTAACAGGTGTCTATTCTCAGCCAAATTTCTCTATAAGTTAGTTTCTCTTAATCAAAAACATGTTATACTTTAAATTAGTAATTTAACTGATGAGGAAGTTACCATAATATCTATTTTAACATTGAACAAATCTAACCAGCTCTTGGACATTAATGTAAAATCCTGACATAGAATTTGATTTAAAACTTCTCAGAATAAATTCATTAAAGCAAGTTCCCTGTGATAATATGTAAGAATGAAAGCTAGCATAATAGCAGGTGCAGTCTTTACATTTTATTAACTATAGAAGATACTTTCTTAACGAGTCTAATAGAGACATTAACTGTGCAAAAGCTGATGAGATTTACAGTCTTAAATACAAGCACCAACACAGAAAGGATATTGTGTCAGTTCAGTTCAGTTCAGTCGCTCAGTCGTGTCCGACTCTTTGTGATCCCATGAATCGCAGCACGCCAGGCCCCCCTGTCCATCACCAACACTTGGAGTTCAACCAAACTCATGTCCATCGAGTCGGTGAAGCCATCCAGCTATCTCATCCTCTGTCGTCCCCTTCTCCTCCTGCCCCCAATCCCTCCCAGCATCAGAGTCTTTTCCAGTGAGTCAACTCTTCACTTGAGGTGGCCAAAGTACTGGAGTTTCAGCTTTAGCATCAGTCCTTCCAATGAACACCCAGGACTGATCTCCTTTAGAATGGACTGGTTGCATCTCCCTGCAGTCCAAGGGACTCACTCTCAAGAGTCTTCTCCAACACCACAGCTCAAAAGCATCAATTCTTCAGCGCTCGGCTTTCTTCACATCCCAACTTTCATATCCAAACATGACCACTGGAAAAACCATAGCCTTGACTAGATGGACCTTTGTTGGCAAAGTAATGTCTCTGCTTTTTAATATCCTATCTAGGTTGGTCATTAACTTTCCTTCCAAGGAGTAAGCGTCTTTTTAATTTCATGGCTGCAATCATCATCTGCCGTGATTTTGGAGCCCGCAAAAATAATGCCTGACACTGTTTCCCCATCTATTTCCCATAAAGTGATGGGACCAGATGCCATGATCTTAGTTTTCTGAATGGTGAGCTTTAAGCCAACTGTTTCACTCTCCTTTTTCACTTTCATCAAGAGGCTTTCTAGTTCCTCTTCACTTTCTGCCATAAGGGTGGTGTCATCTGCATATCTAAAAGTCCATTAATTCTACACTTAAGAGGATCATTTCTTTATGTAAGCACAATCTCATTTATGAATTACACATGATATGTAGTTTAGGATCCATCTACATTATGCTTATACCTGCGTGCTGCTGCTGCTAAGTCCCTTCAGTCCTGTCCAACTCTGTGTGACCCCATGGACTGCAGCCTACCAGGCTCCTCCATCCATGGGATTTTCCAGGCAAGAGTACTGGAGTGGGTTGCCATTGCCTTCTCCTGTAACTGCATAGTGATACACCAATTCAAATTACTGCTATGGGGGAAAAACACCATTTAACGAGACAGGAAGACAAAGCACAAACCCGACTAAGGGGACTCACGCTGTGGACCACAGCACTGCTATGACCAGAGGAAGTGGGGGGACGGGGGAGGGGAGATGGATGAGTAAACTACAGCCTCGGGGGCTGGGGGGGGGATCTGGATTGAGGACGACTAAGCAGACAACAGGATGAGACAGGAAATCAAAACCAATGATGAAAGCAGACACACTGTCAGAGAACTCCAACAGCAAGGAAAACATACAGAACTGTTCTTTTCATAAATATTCGGAAAGAAATCAAGCATGAAACCACAGAGAAATCGTCAAAGAATTTTAAATATCAACTAATTAGCCAATGATGCAAATTATAAAAACAGTGTCAAAAGACCACAAAATGGACTAGTTACCACTTCACAGGCCTCTAAAATGATTCACGGTTAATTTAATTATAAGCTGACTAACAATGCAGCTAACATGAAATGGGTGGTAACAGAAAAAAGAGATAATACAAGTCCAGTTACAAAGCAGAGTGTTGTACACGTGATTTCATGGGGTAAACAGCAATGCACTCACAACACCTAAGCTAAACACCCAAGAAAGCTGGAACATGTGCTTTAGAGCCGCACACTTTGTCACCAAAAGCCCTAGGTCGTCATCCCAGTTTTAGACTTGGAAAAGTGAGGCAGCCTGACATCTTCCCTGGGGCCCTGGGGCACTGGGCTTTTAACCTGGTTTCACACGCAGAGCTGGCCGGAGTGCGTGGCCAGGTCCATCAGCAAGCAGACCAGTGTAGATTCTTGGTTTTGTTCCCACCGCATGCCCTGTACCCTGTAGCCAGGCATTCCCAATGGAAAATGTGCTGCACGACTTTCCCACGCCATGACAGCTGCCTATAGTTACTTTCACAAAGCTGTCTGCTCCCTGAGAACAGAAACTTCCCTGCAGCTGCTGTGCCCAGCACAGGCCAGGCCCAACGTTACAGAGGCAGGCTCTGGCTGAGTTCATGATGACATGCTAAGTTGGTGGTCCAAATATCAAGACTAATTTGTCACTGTGCCATTGTGGAATGATTAAAGACTAGGCGGTTTAAAAACTTTTAGACCTCTGAGCGTAGCAAATGTACCTGATTTTCTTCTGGGTATAAAGAGAAAAATCAAAAAACAAACAAAAAACAGCGTGCTGGGGGAGGGATGCGGCAGGGAGGAGGCAGACACATACCAGAGTCATGATGCCCAGCTGGTCTCCCTCCTGTGCCGGGCTGTGCCGCCTCGTTCTGGGCTTGGGCAGGGGTGGGCAGGAGCCAGCATGCGAGGAGGTGGGAAGCAGGTTGAGGGAGCTCACTGATTTAAAACGACAGAGGCTGCCTAAGCTCCCCCTGCCCTCCCTGCTCTCAGTCTCCTCGGCCCGCTGCTCCGTGTTCTCCTTCTCTTCTTCGATCAACCTAAAATAGAATAAAATGCATCACCTGCCTTTGTCAGCAGAGGAACCTGTCTGGACAATAAATTTGGGCTGGCATTCTGTGTCATGATTAGCAAATTCCAGAAACAGTTGCTCAATGAACATCTCAGCCAAAAGGTTCTACGTTTCCTCTTTTGAATATTCTCAAACTTAGAATAACTTAGCGTTGAGTCTTACTGGCCCCTGATCATTCACGCTTGATTTCACTTATTTACTCTAACCTTCTGCAGGGACCCTGGTGGCAACTCTCTTCCTCTGAGGAGATACCTCAAGTTGACAACCCTTACTTCCCCTGCTCTCAGGGCAGAGATGCATGTCAGTGCCTCAAGTCTTTTCCACTGGGAATCAGGAACTCTGTATAATCAAAACAGCAATTCACAAACAAGCTGCAGTTTCTAAACACAAGTCTCCAGACCAGATGAAGTGCTGAGTTGATCTTTTTTTTTTTTTTTTTAAGGTTGTGTATATACAAACGCATCACTTGATGAAGTTCTCCACCAGCTTTGTGTGAGTTTCTGGGTTCATGTCAATGTGCTGCATTAACCTAGAATTCACAGTTTCTGCTCTTCTCCCCTAATGTGTGGTGGATGTTTTTATATAGCAGTTTAAATACACGATTATGCAAATAAAATGATTTTCAAATTAAAATACAAGATTCTTACAGACAGTAAACTCTCCAGCTTCACTTCTACTCATACATCTTGAAAGTTTTTCACTGTTGATTACAAGTTGATGGACAGAATTTACCATTTACATCAAGTCAACTTGTGCATAAGGAAAAATCACTTTTACCTGACAACTTGCTGTAAAAATAAAAATATTAATATATAACCATTCCATACTTCCTGCAGGGATGCAGAAAGATCATCTTTCTGAGCTCGTCTCTGCTCAAACACGGCCCACAAAGCTGTCTGTCTTGGCGTCAAATGGGCAGGCGACACCACCTGCGTTTGCTGGTTGTCCCATTCACCCCCTGCCTTTCCCCGGGATCCCCGCACTCGGCCGACAGGAAAGGGCACCTCAGCCTGGGCTGACGTGGCGAGAACAGTCTGAGCAGCAGCTCTGCCTAGTCCTGTGCAGGGTCACCAGCCTGCGGCCACTCTGAACGTGGACTCGGGACACGGGCATAGCTGTGCGGGTGTGGCACCAGGCAGGCCTCGGGGCCCCCAGCCACCCGGCCGCACCCAGACCCAAGGCCCCCTGCTCACCACGAGGGAGGCCTTTGGATTCTATCCCGTTTTGAAAATTGTTATAACTGCCAAGATGGTGTCTAAAGAAAACATCTTAAATATACTGATGAGATGTGAAAAACTCAAACACATGTCCTTGGACCACTGTCTTACAACAAGCCAATCTTCACACTGCATTAAGTTAAAAAGGAAAATGCAGATCTGAGTGGGAATTTGCCAACCCCAAAACTCCAGCTTTCACCAGGTGGCTTTTCACCAGAACGTGGGGGGCTCCGAGGGACACAGGAGGGTGCAAGGGCCATAGGGGACACCGCCTCGGCACCTCACCCACCTTGGGGCTCAGAGCTGACGGGGAACACCCCACAACGCCCCCCCACAGAGTGCTGACACCACACCGTGGATAGAACGCCCTGGCTGACCGAGCTCTATAAGCAAGGGCAATCTAAAAACTGAAAATTCTTGAAGCAGACCTGAGGTCAGGTTTCTTGCTATGGAACACTCAGATGTCCCTAGAAGACAGCTCCTCAGAGAAACCGAGTTTCTGGGGAGCCGAGTTCGCAATCACCCACTGAATCTCTTCATTGATGGTGTCCAGCTTCTCCTGAAGCATCACAGTCAGAGTCTTGGCATTGGCCTGCCCGCTGGGCGACAGCTGAGTGGCTGAGCTGAAGAGGGTGACCCTGTCGCCCTCGTCGTCAGACACGCCCTCGTCACTCTCAAATGCCTGGGCCACGTCGGCCAGCATGCTGGCTTGCTCCGCGTGCTCCCAGTTCTGCTCCTTCAGGGTCTGCATCTGGGCACGAGAGGACCACGTCTCGTCAGCAACATTCAGGGCAGCTCAAGTCTATCAGGAACTGAACCCAATTTTACATGGAAACCCTGACTGTGGATAAATGGGCCATGTTCATGAGACACTGCCATCTCTTAATCGAGCAGGACTGAAGAAACGGGCAGGGGGAGAATCCAGTTCCTAGATGGCCTGGTGACACCCAGGACGGCAGGCATTCTATGAGGTTATTCAAAAGGGTGGGCTGATGGAGTCAGAGACAGAAACTGAAAATTACAAAAATACATCCATGCCTCCATCAGCCAGGCTGGAGGAAAATAAGAAAAAAGAACCCTTCAGCTCGGCAGCCACTGGGTCCCTATCAGCGGTCACCTCTGGTACCAGTTCACCAGAGAGTGCCATCCTCGCAGGCTTCCAGCCCTCCATTTCCCAGGCTGGTCTGAACACCCACAGACAGGAGCGAGCAGGGTCAGCCAGGAGACAGGAGGGCCAGCCCCCCTGCGGCTCTCCTCTCTGGGCACAGGCCCTCAGGCTGTTCTGGGGGATGGCCCCTCGCACCACAAGTGTGGCTCTGTCATCAGAGACACACGGGAGAGGGCCCACGGGGCCCCGTCCCGCCCTCCGGCTCTCACACCTCACACCCTTCTCTCTGAAAACGTCCCCCCTGCCACACTGTCACCCAGGTCCTGCCTTCTTTCCCAAACATGACCTCAAAGGAACTGAGGGGCAGCCTCGAGGTGCTGGCTTGCTGGCTCCCTGTCCCCTGTGGCCAGTGCCCTCGCCTCCTGTCTTCATCACAACCCCACCCCAGGCCTGGGCTACCCCCTTCGCTGGCTCCAGGACCACCTGCCATCATTCCTGCTCCGCTCTAGCAAACCAGCTGCCTATGGGTTCACCCCCATCAGCCCGGTCAGCACATCCTCTCCCTTCTCTCGCCTTCCAATAGCACAAGGGGAACCAGCAGAGTCCTCCTCCAGGGCTCCCTGCAGCACCCACTGTGGGTCTCTGAAAGCTCCCTGGGAGCAGCCTCTATGGTCCCCTCCCGCCCGGCTCCTAGCTCTCTGCCAGCAGGCGGTGGGTGTGCCCCAACCTGCAGGGCAGCTCCCCGGGGGTTTGAAGAACCCATGTTACCAAGCCCCCTCCCCTCTTTGCCCTCCCCCACACCCGCCCCAGCATGTCTCTCCCTGGGATCCAGGCCCTGCCCTCCCTGCAGTTATTCCTGTCGCTTGCACCCCTTCTCAACCTTGGAATGCAGGGTTCCCCACAGCTCTACCCTTGCACCCCATCTCTCTCCACGGGCACCCACCTGGTGACTTTACCGTGCTCGTGGCTTTCAATGCCATCTGTATGCCCACGACCCCAAGTCCACCCTGAGCTGAGTGAGTCCTCTCCCGGATGCAGGCCGGAACACTCAGCTGCTCTCCTCACAAGTCCCTGGGACACCCCATGGGCTTGTCCACCTCAACAGGGCCAAGGCCCAGCTCTTAGCTCCCCGTCCCGGCAGCCCTCCTCACCTCAGGAAACAGGCTCTGGCCTCAAGCTGCTGAGGCCTGAGCCCGGGCTCCTCCCTGATGCAGCCCGCTCTCTCCCTTGTCCCCACTGGTTGACACGACCCTTTTTCTATCTCCAAGTGGCTACTTCTCTTCTTGCCTCGGGGTCTCTGGTTCAAGGTCACCCTCCTGGTGTCACCTTGCTGGCCACCCTGTTCACACACAATCGTCCCCTCCTCCTTGGACAACTCGGGCACTCTGGTCTCCTTTCCCTGCTCATTACTGTTCGACAGGCTGTGCGGGTTTAAAAAGGGGTCCACAAATTCTTCCCTCCTCCTCCCTTCAAGCGGCAGAAGGGGCAACTCCTGCTCAGCCCCTAAGCGAGGCAGGACTGTGCAGCTCACTCTTGCAAACAGAAGTGAAGGTGTGCGGCCTCGGGATCAGGGTGCAAAAGGCCCCGGGCTAAACCCCACGCTCTCACTCTTAGAGGGTGTTCCGAGGAGAGTCAGGCCATATGGGAAAGCCACACGGCAGGGACCTGGGCCTGTCCCCAGCAGCCAAGTGAATCTGAAAGCCTGCCATCCAGCCCTGGGGGGCCTTCCTGTGTCTGTGCCCTCAGGAGGCCCTGAACCAGGCCCGCCTGCTACAATGCACAGGCACTGTGGACTGTGAGCTGCTCCCTAGGAAGTCATTAAGCTTTGCAATGATTCGTTACGTAGCAGTGGATAAAGGACACACACGGTTTTTAATTCACTGCTGGAGTCCTACTTCTGACCATGTCTGGCCCAAACTAACTGCTCACTGAATATGGAAGCTCAAAACACAGACATGTATGAACAAACACATGGCATGAATGAGGTGAAAAGATAAAGGCACTTAAACTCCCAATGAGAATTCTTCTCACTATAAGCTGATGGATATGTGTATCCATTTACTCGTAGGATGATTTCAAAACTGTGGTAATTAGTACCATGCTGGAGCTCACAGTAGGCCACAAGTTATCCAAATTGGTTATTTTAAGAAAAAAAAAAAGCATGCCTTAAAAGTAAACTCTTAGCCAGAAAAAGGAAAATGGGAAGACATAAAGCGACCTATCAGCGCTTTGTTCCAAACCCACCTCAGGACCACAGTGTGAGGGGGCAGGTGCCTCACAAGGTGCCCACCAGGGACGGGAAGAGGGCCGCGGGGTCCTTGCCTCTGACAGCTCATCGTGCAGCGCTGCCAGCTGGCCTTTCTGGGGGCATTGTAGCACTGCCCGATCTCCTGAGTAGTCTGCTGACCAGTCTGCCACAGGGAACCTGAGGTCCAGAGCACTGCCCAAGTGGGGTCAGCTGAAACACACGGCAAAGAGCAGCGCTGTTAGAAGAAAAGAGAGCTCACTCTGTCAGTCGAGCCAGAGCCTGTCCATTTGGAAGATTGGCAATTTCACAGCAAAAGGGCCCCCGGGAGGGCACTGCCCTCTGGCTCCAACAGCAACAGGCCACCCGCTGCTCCACAGACACTCAGGGCTCATCCCCAGCAGCTGGAAAACTCCCATATGTGGGGAAGGCAGTGCTGACGCGAGGGTGTGGAGCTGACTAGGACAGGATCGGCTGTCTGAGGCTGGGGCATCCAGGGTCCCTCTGGAGCCCACTCTCAGGTCCCAGGGCGGGGCCTGCACCTGCTCTGCTTTCCCCTTGGCACCCCACCTCCCCTTCGGCCCACGCCTGCTCTGACCTCCCTCTCCCACGGGAAGTCTGTGGATCACAATCACCAGTCTGCCTGGAACACTGTCTGCACTGCTCTCATTGTTTTTAAAGGTGTCTCAAACAACCCGCAGCAGAAAGGGCTCGGACCCACACCTCGGAGCTGAGCACCACTGGTGTCTCCCATTAAAACAAAGGCGAGCGTGTCACTGGACTCTGGGCTGAACAAGGCCCAGCACAGATGCTCAGGCCCTGAGCACTAAGGCCTGGGCCTGCAGGTGCCAGGAGCTCACTCAGCAGGGGCCTGCTGAGAGGCAGGGTGGCCCCGCCTTGACTGTGAGCCACCTGCACTGCAGGACCGCCCGGGCTGTGCTCAGTCTTGTCCCTGGGAAGAGGGTGGTGCCTTCACGTGCAGGAGTCCCTAAACCTGGGAGACAGGACCTTCCTCCGAGGACAGGACACCCCATACGTCTGCAGAGTGGCCAGGGCCGACCACCAGCTCAGCCTGCTCGGGGTCACCCGCTGCTCTGCGCGACGGTTTTGCAAGGAATACTGTGTTGCATAGGAGATGGAAGTCTGGAATCTCCCGGAGCCACACCTGTCTTCCCTCCTGTCTCCTCTCCCTCCTGACAGAACTGCTCCCTTCTCTGCCCCACTTGCACCCAAGGGCCTGGGGCCAGAACACACTTGGGAACTGGGTAGGGGGTACGACACAGTCCCACTGTGGACTGCGGACCCTCGAGGGTCCTCTGAGGGCCACAGAGGCCTCCGGGTTGGGTCGCCACCCAACCATCACCTCCCAGTCCCCTCGCGGGATGCAGCCTCCATCTCTTTCCCCCTCATCACCCGAAGCTCTATCCCCCCCGGAGAAGGTCTCAGAGACAAGGTGACCAATTCCTCTGGGAGGCCCACTAAATATGCTGTGCCTGCCCTGCCTGTGAGCCAGGTTTTCAGTCCCCACTCCCTTTCTCCTGAGCCAGCATAGTGCTCCCCACCCAGCCCACAGTGCCCGCAAGCCCCACTCCGAAGCCCCACCTGTGCTGCTACGTCACTGCCGTGACCCCTCGAGAGCTGCCTCCTGGAGACACCCCTCCCTCGCACCAGCCGCTGTGGCCCACTGTCTTCAGAGCACAGCGGGCCCTCCTGCCCCGCGGCTGCTTCCTCTTCTTGTCTCTCACACTCACTGACACACAGGGGACTGGTGACCAGGCCCCAGGTTTCTCCATCTGAGCCCCCCAACCATGCCAGGCCTCGGGTCCTGGCACCAGGGCCCTCCTCATTACCCAAAAACCCCCAAGAGCAGGAGGCCATGTCCACCTCCTCTTTCTCCACTGTCTACACAGTCTGCCTCACACTCACCTTGTCCATCCCGGGAGCAGGGGTTCCCCACTTCTGACAGCACCAGCCTCTCACCTTGGGGGAGCTCTACCAGCAAGTCCAGCCATGTCCCCTATCCATATTGCAGGGCACGTGCTCTCCTTGAACTCCACCCACTGTGGTTTCGGACTCCACCTGCCAGTTTCTGGCTCTGCCTTTGTCTCAAATGATATCCCCTTACTCTAGAAGAAGGCTGGGTTGGGGCCCTGGACTGTGAGGATCCCCTAAGTACACAAACACAGAAATATGCGTATGGGCTCCAAACTGTCTCCTAAGTCAGGCTTCAAGCAGTAGTCGATTTCCTACAGATGAATGAATGTCACCAGTTAAGCACTTAATGACCTTTGCTAAAGTTTGTCTCTCACTTGTGACCATTTTTCCGTGAAGAAGCCAAAGAAACATTTAAA
This sequence comes from Bos indicus, assembly GCF_029378745.1. Taxonomy (NCBI): domain Eukaryota; kingdom Metazoa; phylum Chordata; class Mammalia; order Artiodactyla; family Bovidae; genus Bos; species Bos indicus. Next base: position 957,616 of record NC_091784.1, read on the forward strand.
TACTTAATAAGAATTACCACCCCTCGAACAATGAGGAAGAAAAAATCAGGATGCTCAGTAATCTGCTCGCCTCATTCACAAGCCAGGTGATTCCTCCCACCACAGTCAACGGCAAGTCATGTCTCAGTCTCCATTCATGTAAAAAAGACTACAGGTCATTAACCTTCTGCGACTCTTCCGAAACATCAGTGTCACAGTCTGTCAGGCCCCTCAAATGAATACACCCAAATATCAACTGGTCGCCCCCACACTTCCAAATCTCTGCCTGTGGTTTTGAGTGTTGTCAATACTGTGACTACCACTCCATGGTACCAAGTTTGACCCTAAGGAACGATGCTTGTCTCTTCCCTCTCGCTGGTCACGAAGCTACAGGCTCCTTGAGGTGCGACCATGAGCAACACCCAGTCATACTGTCCACACACCAGACAGGCCCTTGTCACACTCGACAGCGCTGAGGGGAGCTGCCCGGGGGAGCAGCCTACCCATAGTGGAAGGGAGCCCCTCGCACTCTCATCTGGTCCAGTTCAGCTCTCAGGGTTTCCAGGTTTAGAATCAGCTGGTCCTACGAAACAGCAAATGACACAGCCTGCACCGCTTGCTTTCCTGATGTAAAATGACTTGCACCAAAATGTGCAGAACAGGTTATGTGAGTAGGTATCCACTCCGAACATTTTAATTCTGAGAAAATGTTCTCTAGGAGTCCCTAGAAAATATAAACACTCAGAACAATATTCACCCATAAACCACAATGAGGAGGAAGTTCCATCTCAGGCGCAGAAAAGGTTTCTCTGGAGGAAACATGGCAAGCCATTAACAACGATGAAGTCTGTAGAGAGAAGCTCGACTTCAGGCGGGGGTTCGGGTCAGGGGGACACAACTCACTCTATTGCCCTCACTCCTCTCGTTGCTTTAAACGGTCTCCATGGAGCTCACCTGCATTCCTGGGCATTCCTCACATTCATTCCTCTACAGCCCACTTCACTTCCTTATGGGGTAAAACAAGTCAAACGGGCCAAGTTTCCGAGTCACTCGACTCAACCTGGAAGCTCTGTGCTGTCGGCCATGGCAGTCACTCGCCTCGTGCAGCCCCTGAGCACGTGAGACAGGCTGGTGCAACACTAGATGTGGAAATCACACAGAAGATTTCAAGACTCACAGTGAAAGAAGGATGTCAAGGAGCCCATTGGGTTTTAGGAAATTTTTGATTGTGTAGGTGGCTCGTATTATCTTTCTGACGCACAGCACAGTCCACGTGAAGGGCTCACGCTTTGTCTCAGCTTTCAGGTGATCCCAGAAAGGACTACTCAGAATTCTGAACCACACATAACAGCCACACACTCTAAATTCAACTATAATGCAAACACATTCAGTGTTCAAAACCAGAAATGCTATACGTGTTACAGCAGTGGATTAGCATAAGGAAAATGTAACTTGACTTCTGCTAAGCATCTGCTCAAACTCATGTCCATTGAGTTGGTGATGCCATCCAACCATCTCATCCTCTGTCATCCACTCTCTTCCTGCCTTCAATCTTTCCCAGCATCAGGGTCTTTTCCAATATGAAAATTCATATTAAAAAACTGGAAATAATTACCTCAAGCATTTTTTAAACGTAATAACAAAGTTGGCAAGGCTGTGTTTTATAAAATGAGCATCAATTCAATTTCAAGGTTTAAAAAGCTGTTTTAGAATCTACTGTATAAAGAAATGGAGAGAAGAATGATCTAGTTGAGATTGGCTTTGTGTTAAAAATTGCTGAGATTAATTGATGGGTCATGGGTATTTATTATACTACTCCATCCACTTTTGTGCATGTTTGAAATTTTCCATTGTAATACATTTAAAAACAGTTTATTTTCTGTTAGAACAGAGTCTTCTCCAGCAACACAATTCGAAAGCATCAGTTCTTCAGGGCTCAGCCTTCTTTATGGTCCAATTCTCACACCCATCCGTGACTACTGGAAAAACCATAGCTTTGACTATATGGATCTTTGTCAGCAAAGTGATGTCTCTACTTTTCAATATGCTGTCTATGTTTGTCATAGCTTTCCAAGGAGCAAGCAGTTTTTAATCTCATGGCTGCAGTCACCGTCTGCAGTGATTTTTGAGCCCAAGGAAATAAAACCTGTCACAGCTTCCACAATAAGGCATCGGCATTCAAAGATTTTTAAAGCAAAACAAAAGTTGACTTTGAATTGGCTTAGTCATAAACAGCATCCTGATCTCAACAGCCTCTGAACAGCAGTTCTGAAAGTAAGGAAGAGCACCCCTGATCGGAGCCACTGAGCTCTCTGCCTAAGCCGGGAAGGCGCCTCACCACAGGTCTCACAATGGGAGTCAGAACCACTGCCCCCTGGGAGCCCGTCTTTGAGGCTCTGCAGTCCAGGCCCAAGAACACAGGCATAGTGGGGACAGTACTAACATGTGAGGCTGGACCTGGGATCCCCACTCCATTTCCTGAATGGTCTGTATCGCCGTGTGGCCAACCTTTCCAGGAAACCTCTCTCAGGACTCGGTGATGTGAGCCTCCACCATCACCCTTTCCTGACGCACCTTCTGTCGCAGCGCAACTACGGTTCTCGTCCTGCCTAGGAGCAGCCATCCTACACATACACCGTGTCTGGACCAGCAGTTTGGCATGTGGGACTCCAGCGCCACGTCCGAGGCAAGCAGGCTCCACACCTGGGCACCATGCCTTCAGTTTCATGGGCCCTGGGCTGGCACCCTCAGGTTTGTCTGAGGGGCAGTTGGGAGGTCCACCTGTATCCCAAGCAGCTCCCAGACTGGCTGGTCAGAGCAACAAGCAGCCTCTTTGAACGTGGGGACGCCCTGGCTCCTGCCCACCGCCTATGGGCGACCACCTCTGGCCCTGCTCCCGAGGAGGTGGGTGCCCGGATCAGCAGATGGGGCCACACATGCACACACTCGGCGGCAGAGAAGGGAGCGGCGGAGAAAGGCAGCTCTGGCCCCTGCCCAAGCCGTGTCTCCTGCCCAGACGCCGCCTCCCCGTCAGCACAGGCACCCGCTGCAGCTCCTTGTTCTCCTCCAGTTGGGCCTCCATCTGGCACAGCCTATTCTCCATGCTGCCATGACTCTCTCCCGCCTGTCCGCCAAGAACAGCATCAGCTCCGCTCTCAACGACCCTGTCCTGACGGCACGCGGGCTGTGACCGCAGGGGCGGCAAGCAGACCATGCTCTGTGTGGACCACCGGCCCCAGGTTCGTGGGGGGCATGCCCGCATGCCTGCTCACGCAGCCTGTGCAGTTTTGTGTGTGACGCGTGGCTCACGGAGGGTGCTGGTGACCGGCTCGTGAGAGAAGACGTGCTCCCCTCTGCCCTGGGCGCCGCAACCGCCGCCACTGCGCCCCCTCCTCGGACTGCATGTGGCAAGCCAGCGCAGGCAGCAGGACGCGCGAGGCACACATTCTACCTTCCTAAGCTGGGAAGGAAGTTTGAACCGTTTAGCCTCCTTAGTGGCAGAGCTTCTGGAAGACAAAAGGTCGGACTACGAGGCCAACCGGGGAAGGACAGCAGAGATGCCAGCGGGGAGGAGAAACCAAGCCTGGAGAAGATCACAGGCAGAAGGGCGCCCCCTGGCGGTTGTTAGTGACCCTGCTCTGGGAGGGTCTGCGAGCACCCGACACCGCCCACCACCCACCAACGGATGGACGGCCCCTCAGCTGCTCACTGAGCTCCGGGCAACGCTCCCAACAGCCACGCCAGCACAACCCCGCCTGACTCTTCATCACCAGCCAGTGCCCACCGGCAGTGCGGGGCAACACTTTCCCACCAGAAGGACAAGGTGGCTGACTGGCTGGCTGGCTGGCAGTGGGGACGATTCCCGTAGCAGCACCACATCCCTGGAATGTTTTTCATAAATCATGACCCCCACAGACACGACCGCCAGAAACATCATGATTCCACATTTCTTCGGGCCTGAAGATCTGAGGGTGAGCAAACATCACTCGACTTGTCTGACTGTATCACTGTCACACATCCCTTCAAGGAGCGGAACCTCAGAAAACTCGAGAAGATGGCCAGGCAAGCTGCCTCAGCAGAGCCCACACAGCATGCTCCCATCGCTCTGAGAGAACGGGCTCCACAGATGTCACCAGACTCGTCTGAGGGAATCAGAAGGAAATTTCAGCATTCAACAGGCAGGTGGAGGCGGGGATGAACTGGGAGACTGGGGTTGACATATATACAGTACTGATACTACACATAAAGTCAATGAGTAAGGACCTAGTGTACAGCACAGGGAAGTCTACTCAGTGCTCTGTGGTGAAGTAAATGGGCAGGAAATCTAAAAGAGAGGCAGATAGATAGACAGATAGATAGATAGATGATTGATTCACTTTGCTGTACAGCAGAAATTGACATAGCAGTGTAAAGCCACTATACACCAATTAATGAATGAATGGATGAATGAATTTTTACAAAAGGAGCACAATGGGCCCCCTAGAACTTGTGGAAAGGAGGAGTCCACACCCAGGGTGCAGCACAGCGCCAGGGCTGCCCTCATGTCGGTCCACTGCCAACGGACTGCCTGGACCAGGCCTCTTCTACCCCAGAGACCTCAACGCAGAGGTGGGGAGGCAGCCAGTTGTGGTCTCTCCAGTGCTCTGCTCTTACTCACGCAGCCATCCCAAGGCTGAGATCACCGGGAGAAGAAGGGACCCACAGTCCACCTCAGGCAGACAGGACCGCCATCACTCACTTCGCGGATGTCCCACTGCAGTTTCGTGTTCATGTCCTTGGACTTGAGGAGGTTCTTCCTGGCCGTGTCCAGGTCTTCCTCCAGATCTGTAACGTGGAAAGAGAGGGCTGCCAGGCACTCCTTCAACTGGCTCTCCTCCTGTGACTGCTTTTCTATGACTTCCTGAGTGCGATCTCCTTAGTCAGGTCTTACTCGTGGCTTAGAGAGCCGTAGGAGGGTCTCTAAGGGGGAAAGGAAGCCTTAGCCTTGTTTTGACAGGGAAGGAACACAGCACTTCCAGGCAATCGGTGAGGTCAAAACAAGGCACTAAGTGTACAAATCCAGGATGGATGGGTGGCTGGTACCTTCTCGTCCAGGGCCTTGTGGTGCTCAAACAGCAATTTCAGTGCCCTGAGCACCTCCACCTCACTGGTCATGCTAGCTGGGGACTGTGCCTGCCACTTGCCCACTGTAATCCAGAGGGATGGAACGTACCGGGAAACCAGTAACCCCAGGTGTTCCAACAGCAGCTGCAGGGCAGGGCCAAAGGGGCACTTTCAACCTCATGCTTGACTTCAGGGCCGATAACTCCTTTCAGCCTCACGCTACAGCTGGAAACATGCTAAGGCACGTTGGAATCCTGCCAGTTCAGTCTAAAGTTAAGAGTGGACTTCCCCAGGGGCCCAGTAGTTAAGACTCCACCCTTCTGCAGGGGTCATGGGTTTTAATCCCTGATTGGGGAACTAAGATCCCACACAAAGTGTAGCGTGGACAAAAATGTAAGTTGAGAACTCCCCTCTCAAAGGTACTAAAATTACATTAGCTCTCATCATAAATTTGGAGTAAGGTATGAGAACCCCGAACTGATCCACCCTGGTCTGCTCAGTGGGAAGATGTGAAAAATGACTTGAAAATCAGACAGAGTTTAAAGACAGCAACACGGAGGCTAGCGGTGACCCACGTGGGGCAAATGTCAACACATGAGAATCCCCCTACTGACCCTGGTGTTGCTTCTTTCTGCTTTCAGTTCAGCAATTTCCTCTTCTCTTTTAAGAAGCTGCTCCCTGCATATTTTGAGTTCTACACTAGGAGTTGGAAACTCCTAGAAAACAGTTAAAGGGGAAACTAAATGCAAATATAAATTAAAAAGAGAGAGAGACTGTGAAGACTGACCCTGTCAAGTCTCTCCAGGCTTCACACAAAGGATCTCCTTGCCCTTCCAGAGAAGAGGGGGTCCACTGACCCCAAGACCACATAGACCACCACAACTCAGACTGGCCTTTGGCCTCCACCTCGACCTGGCAGGCACGTGGCAGGGGAGAACCCAGAATCCAAGCCTGCCTTCTCAAGTCCCAGGGACGTCTGAGAAGCTTTCCAAAACATAAACCTAACAACAAAGTGGATAAAGAGATTCTTAAATGACACACAGACCAATGACCTAGAGCCACTGGGGAGAGTGAAGAATAAAGGGAAGGTCTACAAGGCCACCAAGATTTGGAGTGTTCCTCTGGGACAAAGGTGGATGGCACCCCAAGGCCATCTGTTAGCCTGACTCCACTGAAGCCACCCAGTCATTCAGTCAACTGGTTAAAATGTTAAATTTATGTTATATGTATTTTACCACAATTTACATGCATGCAGGGCCGTCCACGTGGTGAACTTGCTCAAGCTGAACCACACGGAGTCTTTTGTTCTTCTATTTTTCTTTGCAGAAATAGAAAGATCCTGGACTACATATCCCCTACTACATACTGAGTGTCCAGCACCCAGAACAGTGCCCAGCACTTGTAAGAGGCATGTAGTAGACATGTGAAGCTATGAGGGTGTATGTCATACACGTAAGCAGTAGGTACCCGTCATTAAAATACTGGACACATTGGTCCGTGGTTTGTAAGATGGGAGACATTAACGGGCTTAGCCTTTCTGCTTCAAGGACTGACTCTCTAGCTCGATCCTCATGCCCCAGAGACTCTTCCAGCCAGTGTATTCTTTCCTTGGAAGAAGGGAGACGTTAAGGGGCTTAGCCTTTCTGCTTCAAGGACTGACTTGATAGCTCAGTCCACATGCCCCCGTGACTCCTCCAGCCAGTGTTTCCCTTCTTGTGGGGCCCCCGCCCATCCTCTATGCAGCACCTGCACAACCTCTTACAAGGTAAACTGCTGGGGTCGATCCTGCCCACTAAGGCCAAAATGCCCTGGCCAGCAGGGCCCACAACTATGCTAACAAAATGAAACACAACCCCAACGCTTCACTGGGTGAGGGCCAATCCGACGGGCGTAGTCCCTGGCTGCTCTCACCTTGTTGAAGTCTTTTAATGGACTGGAACCTGGTGGTCTAGAGTCGATGATGAGAAGGTAAAGGAGAGAAAAAGGCTGATATTCCTTGATTTATGCAGAAAGCCAATAAAGCCCCCGACATGGGACTTGCTCTGTTCACGGAGGCCTCAGGTGCCCTCTCGATGGAGTGAAGACGGAGAGCACCTTCTCGAGAGGGTCTTAGAAGCCCGGGTAGGAAAGTGAACTCAGAGAGCCTCTGCGCTCCAAGAGATCACCCTGAAAGAGAGAGAGAGAGAGAGAGAGAGAGAGAGAGAGAGAAATACATGGGGACCAGAGCTCTGATGGAGCAAAGGTGTTTTAATCAACATGGTGTGGAAATATATACTGTCTTACAAGGTAGTTATTCTCAGCAAAGATAAAGATTAAAATTCCAGACTTACAAAACATAGGTGATCCATATTAAAGGGAAAGAGAGTTGTATACGATCACTTTTACCGTATGGTTCACAGGAAGGAAGAGGGTACTTATCACTGTATAGAAAAACTAATGAAGGAAATGCCTGGATTCTTCAGCCCGTGGGAGAGGCTTGCCTCTCCTCTTCAGGAATTAATAAGGAGCAGAGAATTCCTGACAGATCCAAAACAGCACACAGGAAGCCTCTTGTTAAATGCTTCCTGACAATTCCCTCTATTTTATTATATTTGTAAAAAAAAAGGTCTTGACCAAATGAATTTGGTTAGTATTAACCAACCTTATAGAAAGGTGACGGTAAACAACAAATAAAATTATCAAGACAATCACCAAAGCTACAGTTCCAGACCCGATACTGTGGGTAATACTTTGAAACCATCCTCGTGGGTCTAGCCCAGGTAATTTGTTCAGCTAAAGTTTCCAAATTAGGGGAAGAGGGCAGATTTTTAGAAAAAAGTTTTAAAGATTTTCTTTTATAGTAGTTGTACATTCAGAGAGGCATTATCACGTATATTTATTAAATGAAATTTGATTTGTTCCCAGTTGTAGGCACTGTGATTGACGTGAACAGGAATAACACAAAAAGCTTAAAGAAATAGAGGTGTTAATACAAGTATATAGTTTGCAATTAATACAAGTTACAGAATGTAAAAGTCTTATTAAATTGTAAATTTTCTATGGCTATAACAAAAGGAAGTGGGACACAGGCCTGTATAAAATATGACTGACTGTAGCGAAAGAAATAGTTATTGTGACGACTGGTCCCTATGAAATGTCCGGTCCAAGTTCCAAGTTGTTCTGTGCTCTGATGCTTGCAGCAAGTTTCCAAATGGCCCATTGTTCAGGCCCACTCTGTTTATGGAGGACGATCTTAGGAGGAGGTGGGGCTAATCCATGGTCAAGTCACTCAAGAAGTCGTTTGTCATAGTAATGTTCCATCATAGTGTCAGTGACCTTCCATATCACACACAGTGTTGTTAATATCATCTGAGCAGTCAGATAACCACATACCATGGGGTCCCCAAGCAACAATTGTATGATTAGCCACAAACATTGATTTTCTTGATTGGTTTGACATTTGTCCCAAGGAATGGGAGTATAAGTAAAGTTTTTATAAGTAAACCCTTTGCATAAAGTTCTTTGTTCTTTCCCTAACTCTTTCCCGAAAGTTTCAGTAGTATAAACATGGTTTACAGACAACGAAAGGGCAGTAAATAATCCAAGCAGTGTCTGAAAGTCTTCTTTTGGAGGTAGGATGAAAGCCCAAATTTGTCAGCCCAAATTTGTCGGCTGACGTTTATGCACAATTTTGCTGGGCCCGTGCACAAGGGAAGGACTTCATAGCCTAAAGAAATTTTAATTAGTTTTCTTTCCTGCCCAGGGTATGAAGGCCCTTTCATGTACTAGGGAGAAAGCATATGTATAGAGTCATTAGTTGAAATGATTGGTCCTCTCTCCGTCCATTCGACCACCTGCAATAGAGGGGGGTTGGGTGTTAGTCTGAGCTTGAGCAGGGGGAGGTACAGGCCAAAAGACTGAGCATTGCCGGGAGAATGTACTCAGGACTCGGAGGCAACCCCTGTTGAGAGACCAAATTTTCAGCTTGATTAGTAGGGCTTTTATTTGTCTCCAAGTGAGGAGATCATCGGGGTGATGCCGTCGAAGGCGGTGCTTTCTGGAGATCTTTGGAGCAGACATGGCCCGTATTGGAATTTCTTCTTCCTGGGGTTCTTATTTCATCTCCATTTTGAATGCCGGGGGCCCCCTTGGGTTGAATCTTAAGAAGAGGTTAAAAAATTTAAAACAAATAAAGCTGTAGTAACAATAGTTATAGGTTTAGAAAATATGTTAGAAGCTAGTAAAGTCTGCTTTAGATAAGGAAGACAGTAGTGTACCTGTGTATTCCCCTTTTTAATTTTTTTTATTTGTAACTTTAGTGTGTGATGTGTTTATTTTGACTATGTCTTGTGTCTGTGGATTATAAGGAATACCTGTAATATGTATTTATTGATAGGTATTACAATTTTATGAGGATCGGAGCCAATTAGAGTTTTAGTCCTAATTCTTCCATTGATAACGATTAGAGCAATTAAATCAAGGTTGGGTGTAAGTGACTTTATTTCCATAAAACGGATATAGATCCATTTTACTGGGTCTTCTTGTTGGGCAATAAGTCCTGTGGGAGAATGAGAGGGGAGTATAAACAATTCTAGAGGTAAATCTATTTTGATGCGAGTAAGAAATTGTTTTTGTAATTTATTTTGCACCAAACAGAGTTCTTCTCGTGCCTCTTGAGAAAGTGAACAAGGGCTATTTAAATCAGGATCTCCTTTTAAAGTACTAAATAGACTATTCAGTTGATAATTAGCAATGCCTAAAGAAGGTCTAATCCAATTAATATCCCCTAAGAGCTTTTGAAAATCATTTACGGTTGATAATTTATCAGCACGGATCTGAGTTAGTTGGGGAGTAATGCGTTGCCTATTAACAACGAACCCCAAGTAATAGTATGGTGTAGAGGTTTGAATTTTTTCAGGGGCAATGATTCATCTAGAGTTTTTAAAGCATAGTTGAGCTATATCAAACATGTGTTCAGTGTTTAAGATAGATGGAGCCGAAAACAATATATCATCCATATACTGAATAACAAGAAAGTTAGGAAATTGCTTTCTCACAGGCTCAAGGGTTTTGGCTACGTAGTACTGACACATGGTGGGAGAATTCATCATCTCTTGTGGCAGTACAGTCTATTGGTACCGTTTATGAGGTCTAATATGATTAGGATAAGAGAGAGAGAAAGCGAATCTCTATTGGTCTAAAGGGTGTAAAGGTTTATTAAAAAAGCAATCTTGTCCTGGTTGCAATGCACCCATAGGTTTCACAGATGCACTAACTTTTCTAAGGTCTGTTAGGAGACGCCATTTGTTAGGTTTTTTTTTTTTTTTTTTTATGACAAAGATAGCAGAGTTCCAAGGAGAACAAGACTCTTCAATATGTTTTAATTCTAGTTGTGCATCTATAAGTTCCTTAGCTGCCTGTAATTTCTCTTTCGTGAGGGGCCACTGCTCTGTCCAAATAGGCTCGTCATTCTTCCAAGTTATTTTAATAATTGTATTGTTTGTTAAATGAGGAGGGGCCCCCAGGGAAAATGTGGAATGTATATCTGAGTATGTCATATCTTATATCTTTTTATTAAAAGCATATATCTCACTTTTCCTTAGCAACTATGAAGTGTCTTGTACATTAGCATTTTATAGATTGGTGAATATATTTATTACATATAAATATATATTTATATTTATATATATCAATATATTATACATTATAAAATATATTTATTAATAGTTTAAAATCTCTTTAGTCTTTCTGTAAGAAAAACTTTTTGTAAGAGGAATTTAATGTTTAGTAATTAATGTTTTAAAATCTTATTTTATTTGGAAATGACCTAGCTATTTAATAAACTTTTATTATTTAGTTTAGTAGAACTCTAGAAATTTAAGTTATTCCAATCCTAAGAGACTATTTTAGATTATAATAACAGATTACAATAATAGATTATTCTATTAAAAATATAATAACTTTTAATAGTTTATCCAAAAGTTTTTATCTCATATATATATATATATATATATATATATATATAAAGAGTTACCTTTTTGACAAATTTAGTTTACCTTAAACCTAGGCATAATAAAAGTATTATATAATGTTGATGATTTAAGACATGTCTTAATTAGATTAGCAAACAATTATATTTAAATTATACTCATATGTAAATAATTATATATATTTAATATTTTTCAGTTCATGTGAATTTGAATTTAAATAGAGCTCATTAACTTCATAGTATCTAAAACCAAAGCTGGTATATCGATGGCAGCACTGCCAGATGTTGAGGGTTTCAGGTAAAAGATGGAATTTGTCTCAGGTTTTTGCTGAAGGGGACCTGGGGGGTCCCTGCTTGCAGTTTTCTGGAATAGGTTTCCTTTCAATGTCAGATTTAGACTTACAATCTTTTGCCCAATGCATTCCTCTACTGTAGCGAGGGCAGATTTTTGGAGGTCTTTTATCTTTATATATTTTTCTTTTCTTTTTTTTTTTAAGCTTTCTTAGGGCTGTCCCTTTTCAAATGGTTCTTATTTCCACATGTAAAGCATCCTTTATTTCCCTTTCTTAAGGCAGCAGCTATTGTTTCAGCTACCATTTGCATCTTTTGAGTTTCTAATCCTAGATTGCGACAAGCCTTCAAATAATCAATAGTCCCTTTCTCACGAATTGGAGCCATAGCTTTTTGACATCCCTGATTTGCATTATCACATAATGCAGGTAATTTGCAAGTAATTAAAGGTGTTTTAATCAACATGGTGTGGGCATATATACTGTCTTACAAGGTAGTTATTCTCAGCAAAGATAAAGATTAAAATTCCAGACTTACAAAACATAGGCAATCCATATTAAAGAGAGAGAGAGTTGTAAAGCAAATAATTTCTCTAGTTGCCTTTTGGCTTCTCCAAATACACTACGGGAAATAGCAGTTTCTAATCTAGCTAAAAAATCAGCATGCATTTCGTTAGATCCCTGAACTTTAAATAAGTGATGAATTAAAGTAGAAAAGTGATGGGGCTTTCCAGCCTTTTTACCCATGTCTTAGTACTTACCGGCCTCAATAGGCCCTGGGGTCACTCCGTCCAAGAATCTGCCTACGTGCACCAAGTCCCTGTTCTGGGTGCCACTTGTTGAGGTCCTTTAATGGACCGGAACTTGGTGGTCCGGAGTTGACGACAAGAAGGTAAGGGACAGAAAGAGGCTGATATTCCTTGGCTTATGCAGAAAGCCAATAAAGCCCCCGACACAGGGCTTGCTCTGTTCACAGAGGCCTCAGGTGCCCTCTCAATGGAGTGAACATGCAAAGTGCCTTCTCGAGAGGGTCTTAGAAGCCCAGGCAGGAAAGTGAATTCAGAGAGCGTCTGCAGAGCTCCAAGGGATCAGCCTGAAAAAGAGATAGAGAGAGAGAGAGAGAAAGACACGGGGACCAGAGCTCTGATGGAACAAAGGTGTTTTAATCAACATGGTGTGGAAATATATACTGTCTTACAAGGTAGTTATTCTCAGCAAAGATAAAGATTAAAATTCCAGACTTACAAAACATAGGCGAACCATATTAAAGAGAGAGAGAGTTGTAAACAGTCACTTTTACCGTATGGTTCACAAGAAGGAAGAGGGTACTTATCACTATATAGAAAAATTAATGAAGGAAATGCCTGGATTCTTCGGCCAGCAGGAGAGGCTTGCCTCTCCTCTTAATTCCTGAGTATTCAGGAATTAATAAGGAGCAGAGAATTCCTGACAGATCCAAAACAGCACACAGGAAGCCTCCTGTTAAATGCATCCTGACATCACCTCAGGCCACTCTCCTTACAGGACTTGGGCCGAGGCCAAGTTCTTCCTTGTCTTGGCCTTTGCCTTGGGGTTGCAGCACTGAAAAAGCGCCCACAGGCGGGCCCTTCTGCAACCCATCCTCGCGGATGGGGGCAGCCCCCCACTCGGGGGCAACTGCTGTTTCACGGTAGGATACCTCCGCTCCTGAGCTATAACCACCAATCTCACACTACAACCACTGCTATTCACACTATGACCACCGCTCTCACACACACTGCTCTCACACACACCACTCCCACACTATGACCACTGCTCTCACACTATGACCAATAGCACCACTGTCTCAAGGAGAAATGGCACGAAGGCTCTGCCTCCAGCACGTCTCCCAGGAGCCCAGAACCGGAACCCACTCAGTCACAAGGGGCTCTGTCGTAACAGGGGGGCTGGGCTCAGGCCCACCGTCAAGGGTACAGAGAGGGGGGACGGGCTGCCAAAAAGATGACAGGTGAGTGTGGGGTGCGGGAGAAGGAAGGCCGTGCCCATGGCTCAGGCCCCCTGTCAAACATGACCCTGCAAGGTACTGGGTCACAGTCGAACCGACCAGTATAAACTCTTTCAGAAACCACCACCCCTGGGAATGAGCACGTCTTCTAAGTGGGCTTCTGCACCCCTTTAAGCCCCAAACAAGCCTCCAGTGAGGCTACTGAAAGGGCACCCATGAACTCAAGGGCGTCCCCAGAATCCACCCGGCTGAGGAGGACTCACCACGCTAGCTGCCCCTCACTCTCACCCTGAGCTCAGTCCTCCCTGACTGACTCCCTCACTCAAGCTCAGCAAGGGCTTGACCAACCTCGCTCCAGGTACTTAAAATGAACCCACAGTGGGTACAGGGGTTCATTCAACCTGCTGTGAACTCATCCTTTTAACTTCAACCCTGGGCTGTCAGATGACTCTGCTCCGTGGGGGCTGCAAGGTGGAGGTTCAGGGATGTCCCTGCCTCGAGCCGTGACAGCCAGTGCCTCGCAGACGCCACCAGGTGCTGCCCCACCCTCCGCCCCCGAGTCTCCCACCCCTCTCCTGGCCCCACTCCCACCCTTGCGGCTCTCCACTTGCCAGGGCACAGGCCACTTGCTCCTGGCTCAGCCTGGACCTCTGCTGTCACTTGAGGGCCTCAGTCCCCAGGGTGCTTGGGGTCCTATATCCACCCATCTCACCAATTACACACTCTGGGAGAGACAGAGTACAGTTTGGGGTCCTGCCCACAGTTCACCCTGAACACGTTCTCTTTTTTTGGCTTTATCTACTGGAGTTCTCTGAGATGTGTTTTTAAAACCTCAACTGTTGCTTTCAAAAAGACTGTAAAATCACTGTGCTCAACTTTAAGAATAAAATCTTCATTTTCCACCTTAAAGTAAAACTGGAGGGAAAACTAAAAGCAGTCATTTTTTCAAACTGAAAAAGAAAACCCACATGTGACCATGTCACAGAATACAGGTCACGTAACCCCTCCCTCCTCAGCCTTGGCCTCCACCACCAGCAGCCCGTCGTCGCAAGGCCTGCCCTGGGCCGGCAGGGGCAAGGGAAGAGGGGAGACCGGCTCCTCTGTCTCCAGGCCACGTCGGCTGCTTGCTCCACCTCCTTCCCAAGTTCACGTGGCACTGAAACAGCCTGGGCAAGCTGGGGATTCTGACCAGAAACACAACCGTGGGTACTAAGCAAGGACACCTGGTTCTTGTTTTCCCCAGTATCAAAGTTGATCAATACAAGTACTGTGACTGTTGCATGTGGCTTCAGATGACAGACTACACCCAGGGTGTCCCCACATCCAGTGACAGATGCAAGCAGCTTGTAGGTCAGCCTACCGAGAACTAGAAAAGCTAAATACAGTTTAAAAAGAGGTCCTTAGGCAGCCACAATCCAAGATTTCAAACAAAAGGGAAGCCCAGTGAGGGAACTGAAGACTGAGAGGCCCGCTCCTTCCCTTGGGCCATCTGAACAAAGCCGACTCTGCGAAGAAAAGGCAGGGAAAAAGTCAAGCAGAGGGGACTGGATAACACAGCTCTGGATGGTTCCTTGGGCTGGGAAGACAAAAATTTGTGTGCAGGCCTAGAGAATCAGTTCGGATATCAGAAAATGTACCCAACACTCTGCCCGAACTGGTTGAGCACTATCTGTCACCTCGTGGTGCTCAGGAGACAGATGGTGGGCTTCAGGACCTGCTGAGAAGAGGGCGGCCCTGGGAGGCAGCCCAGGCTTCCAGATGGAGACGCTGGAAAGCTCCTCCCTGGGCTCGGGGGGAAAGGTGGGTGAAGGCTGCTGAAACTGAGCTTACAAGGAACCCCCAGCCTCAAGTCCCTCAGGCCCTGAGTGAACAGACAGCTCTGTCCCCACTGGAGGTCTGTGTCAGAGGAGACTCTGGAGAAGACAGCATCACTCAGAACCTCTAGGGTTTTCCAAACATAATGTCCAACATGCAATCAAAAAAGCAAAAGAGGGTGTAACAACAAACAGGACCAAGAGAAAAAAAAAAACTGAACCAGATCCAGAGGTATCAGATGTATATCAGCATATCAGAGGTATGCTAGAGGTATTAGATGCAAATGTCACCTGTTGAAAAATATACTTGACGAAAGGAAAACTTTCTGAGAATCAAAACTGACTCTCGAACTTTACAATAACAGTGACTGAATTTAAGAACTCAGTCTCTGGCCTTAACATCAAATTGGACATAGCTGAAGAGATGATCAGTGAACTGAAGGATGGGTCAGGTAAAAATATATATAAGAGAGAAAAAAAGGATAGAATATATTGAAGGAGCCCCATGTTAAACTACGTTGTTAAAAAGTATAAATGGGGACCCTCATGGTGGAGAAAAGAGAAAGGGGAATAAGAAATGCCTCCAGGGGTTGAAACGAAAGAGCCTCTTGATGAAAGTGAAAGAGGAGAGTAAAAAAGCTGGCAAAACTCAACATTCCAAAAAATGAAGATCATGGCATCCGGCCCCAGCACTACGTGGCAAATAAATGGGGCAACAATGGAAACAGTGACAGACTTTATTTTTTGGGCTCCATAATTACTGTAGACAGTGAAATTAGAAGATGCTTGCTCCTTGGAAGGAAAGCTATGCCAAACCTAGACAGCATATTAAAAAGCAGAGACATTATTTTGCCGACAAAGGTCATTTAGTCAAAGCTATGGTTTTTCCAGTAGTCATGTATGGATGTGAGAGTTGCCCCATGAAGAAGGCTGAACGCCAAAGAATCGATGCTTCTGAACTGGGGAGTTGGAGAAGACTCTTGAGAGACCTGTGGACTGCCAGGAGATCCAACAAGTCACTCCTAAAGCAAATCAGACCTGAACATTCACTGCAAAGAGTGATGCCGAAGCTCCAATATTTTGGCCACCTGCTGCGAAGGACTGACTCATTGGAAAAGAACCTGATGCTGGGGAAGACTGAAGGCAGGAGGAGAAGGGGACGACAGAGGATGAGATGGTTGGATGGCATCAATGACTCGATGGTCATGAGCCTGAGCGAGCTCGGGGAGTTGGTGATGGACAGAGAAGCCTGGTGTGCTGCAGTCCATGGGGTCGCAACGGGGCAGATACGGAGCGACTGAACTGGCTGACAGGGACAGTGGCAAGAGTTGGTTCAAGAATCAGACCACTGACTCAAAAATGAAACCACACATTGGTTTCAGCAGCTCTGCAGGTGCCTAAGGCAAGAACAGCATGTTCAAGCGCTCAGAGGAAAAAGGTGTGGCTTTTAGTGGCACAGCAACACTGAGAGCTGACTTTCCAAGAACAAGGAAGTCAGAAGATAATGGACTGGCATCTGTAAAATGCTGAAAAACAAATAACCACCAACCTGGAATTCTATACTCAACAAAAATACTCTTCGAATGTGAAAGCAAAATAGAGACTTTGAGGGCAAAGGGAAATGAGACAATTCATCACCCACACACATGAACTAAAAAAATATTCAGGCAGTGCTTTGGGAAAAAGAAAAGTAGTCTATGACGGAAATATAAAAAACAAGTAGAGACCAACAACGAGGTAACTGTGAGGGTAAATATTAACTCTACAAAACAATGATGTTAACGCCAAATATATATCTAACAGTTCAAAGTGTAACAGTGACAAGGAGGAAACAGTCGAGTCAGGGAGGCAGTAAAGTACTAAGTTAGGCTTGAGTGTAAAACACACGCTGTGTCTGCAAATATGCACCTAACAACCTGACAGAGGAGCACAGAACTAGAGAAACACTTCAAACTTCTAAAAGAAGGCAAGAGCAAAGAACACAGACTAGGTGGGACAAACAGAAAACACACAGCAACATGGTGTCTACACACTGAATATCAACATTATAAACACAGCAAACACTCTCATTAAAAGATAAAGTGTCATACTGATTCCAATGAAAACTGTACACTATTCACAGAGCTACATGTTAAGATGGAATATCTTTTAGACAGGTGAAACTAAAAGATACCCAGGCCAACAAGGACAGAAAACTGATGTGGCAACATCACTGTCAAATAGTCTCTAAAGAAAGAAGCATTTCTAGTGATAAAAAGGAGCATCTCATACTGACACAAGTTCAGTCTAGCAAGAAGATGAGGATTCTAAATTTGAATGTACCTAATAACATAACCTCAAAATATCAATACATAAAAACTGACAGAAATAGAAAAGGAGTAACAGCCGAGTTCATAATCCCAGTGGGAGATATTAAAGACACCTCTCTCGTGGAACTGGGCCCCCTGGTATGTAGTCACCTGCAGCCATGAAGTACCTGAAATATGGCTGGCTCTACAATGAGATGCGCTGCAAGCCTAAAACACATACTGGATTTTAAAGACTGAGCATGAAAAAAAGAATGTGAACTATTTCATTAGGTTTTATCATGTTGATTACACACTGAAATGATATTTTATGTGTGCTAAAATAAAATATATTACAGGTAATTTCACCTACTTCTGCTTTTACTCAATGTGGCTACTGGAATCGGAATTACATGAGTGACAAGCCTGATCTGACTGATACACATGGAACATTGCATCCCACTGATACATATTATTTTCAAGAGCCAAAGGAACATATAACAAAAAGAATATATATTGGGCCATTAGGAAAGCACAAATTATTTCAAAGGACTGAAATAATGCAGGGTATACTTAGCGATTGCAATGGGCTGATGGTTTATGGGCCCTCAAACTTCATCCGGCAGGTGGTGATGATCCAAGGAGGCAGGCACTCTGGGAGGGGTCAGGCCAGGAGGGAATGGGCTCCTGTGCTGCGAGAACAGGGAGAAGCAGCAGGCAGTCTAGGAACCAGGAAACAGGCCTCACCAGACGAGGCACCTGCTGGTGATCTTGGGACTCCCCAGCCTCCAGGCCTACAAGAAACAACTTTCTGTTGTTTATCAGCTAGTCTACGGGATTTATAACAGTAGCCCCAAAAGCCTACAACGGGGCTCTTCATGGAATTAAGCTAGAAATCAAACAAGGGTCACTAGAAAAACCTCCCCAAACATTCGGAAGTTAAATGACATACTGCTTGAAGAATTTCCTGATTAATAATTTTAAAAAACACAATGAAAATTAGAAAATACTTTTCCATAAAAGATAATGAAAATCTGGCTTATTCAAACCTGTGGGATGCAGCGAACTATGTTTAGAGGGTAACTTAAAGCCTTAAACAAGTACACTGGAAAAGAAGGAAGGCTAAAAATCAATTAAGCCTCCCTCCCAAGAAACCAGAAAAAACACCATAGCGAATGAAACACAAGGCAGATGGAAAAAAAAAAAAAAAGAAAGAGCAGAAAACAAGGAAACAGAAAGCAAATATGAAGTTTCTTTAAAAAGAAAGCCAAAAGTTGGCACTTTGAAAGGAATGATAAAAACTGATAAACCCCTAGAAAGACTTAGTAAGAAAAAGAGACAAAGCACAAATCACCAGCATCGAGGGTTTTTAAAAGGGGAGACAACACATCTTGCAGATAAGAAAGATATTATGAACCACAGTTCACTTACTAACTGGAGAGTCTGCTCATCTCAATAAATTCCTAGCAGGGGGGGAAATGTTTTACTGAAATAGACCCACGAAGACATACAATATGAGAAAATTTTATTTGCATGAAAAAAATTACATCTGAAATTAAAAGCCTCCCCACAATGAAACCAACTGGTTTTGCCAATCAGTTTTTCCAAAAATCTAGGGAAGAAAACAGTAGTCTCACAGGAATTCTCGGGGTAAACAAGGAACACTCTGCAAACTTGTTTTATAAGACTAGCATAACCTTGATACTAAAACCAACAAGGAAGAAGTACAAGAAAGTAAAATTACAGACTCTGAGTATAGATGAAATAATCCTAAATAAAACACTAACAAGTAAAGTCCAACTGAAGGAGAATACATTGAGATCAGGTTGGGGTTGTTTTAGAATCACAAAATTTTTAAAAGTTAAATCACCACATAAAAGAAAAATCACCTGTTTCAAAATCTGCAGAAGATAAACTTAAGAATTTTTAATGTAATAATTTTAGTTCATGACTAAGAAAAAACTGCTTAGTAAACTAACAGAGAAGAATTTACATATTTTGATAAAAATATCTACAAAAAAGCTAATATCCTGTGTGATGGTGAAATAGTGAAAGCTTTTCCTCTGATAATTGGACAGAGACAAGGATACTTATTCTCACTACTTCTGTTCACCACTGTACTGGAGATCCTAGTCCGTACAATAAGTCAAGAAAAAGGAAAGGGTTATCACAGTTGCAAAGGGGAAAAAAAAGAACTTATTTGCAGACATAATTGTGTATACAAAAAAAAATACAATTAGAAGGATTTGAAGTAAGTGGATTTACCAAGGGAATATAGACAAGTCAATTCTATCTCTATTAGGAATTTATAATGGCATTAAAAATATCAAGTTATCTAATTAAACATGTGCAAAACATACAGCAAACTATAAACTTCTAAGATAAATAAGATCTAAAAAAATGGAGAGCTATCTGTATTGTGTTCATGGATTATAAGAACAACATAAAAGGCACACACACACACACACACACACACACACACAGAGTTAATCGTGTGAGGCGATGCGAATGTGGGGCAATCATTCCACGACGTCTATGGGCATCAAGTCATCACAATGTAGACTTGAAATACACACAAACTGTATCTGTCAATGACTCCTTAGTGAAGCTGGGGGTCTAAAATCGGCGCTTGGCACCTGGTAGCTGGCAGGTGTGGGAACCGGGGTTCACATGCAGGCTGTACACACTCTTAATCACAGGTGAGACTTGAGGCAACCCAGCAACTCTCCATTTTTTTTTCTGTTTTGCTCTGTTCCCCTTGCCATTTGTGTTTAACAGATACCCAGTATCGAGTGAGCAGCGTCAATGCAGCAATAATGTTTTCCCATCTAAGGCGGGAGCATGTAACACTAGCAGACTTCCCAATCGCCCTGAGATAACTGGAGTGCCCCATCACAACAGAGAGCAAAGAAACACGACAGTCCCCGAGAGAGAGTTGCCCCACGGCAGGGGGAACTAGGTCCACCAGACGTCCCAAGGGGACGCTCAGGGGCTTGGAGCCCAGGCTGGGCCCCTCAGCTTGAGACCACACTTGCCTTTCCACCATTCTGCCGGTCCTGGCAGAAGAAAGCCAGGCCATGGAAGGGGGAAGGTGTGGCTGGCCCGTGGGACTCAGGGCAGGACTGACTTCCGTCTGTGCTGGGCTCCATGTCCAGTCACCACCCTTGGTGTGTACAAAGCTCTTGAGATCATTGTAGGTTTTTGGCAAAAAAGCAATGGAGCTGAAGTCACTTAGGATGGCTTTTAAGGAAAAAAATCCTCACTGAGGATTCCCTCAGCACCAGCCTCGGCCCCTAGTGAGATGCAGACTCCTGGTCATCCATGGCTGTGCCCGCAGCCCACCAGCTCCAGGAAAGGACTCCGCCTTCTCTTCTCTGTGTGCCATGAACCTGCACAGTGGGCCTTCAGAACCTCAGGAGACTCACCCCACCCCCACTGTAGCCAGAACCCTCCCCAGGCATTAAAACAGCTGTGGAGTCACTTTGGCCCAAGCCCTGGTTACGGATCCCTAGAGCCCACTACAGCCTCTACAGCATGATTAATCAGGCCCTTTACACACAGATTGCTGCCTGTCAGATCTGAGCTTTGGATTCATGGTCAGCTCTGTCCCTCCCGTGGCAGCCAGGTGGGCCGCAATGCAGACAAAGGAGCTCAGGAGCTGAGTGTCAAGGGAAGCATTGAAAGGACAGCGATGGATGCAACCTGTTGCAAACTGAAGGAGGGTCCCTGCATGTCTCAGAAACAGCCTCTGGTGTGCAGGTGTGGAGGAGGGCCCCCACGGTGCAAAGGAAAGAGAGGTACTCGGGGGCAAAGGCTCTTGGCCTCTCCGGTAGCAGCTCCAGGTGGTAGCTCGTGAACAGTGGACAGCCAATGTGGTCACATGAGCGTGACACTTATTCCCTCACAAAGAAAGAGAAAGGGGGCAGGGTGTGGGAGTAGCCGGAGGGTGTGGTGGGGAGGATGAAGAGAGGTGTCCCTCCTCTCTTCAGTGCAAATTGCTTTTGTGAGTCTCAGAGCTGCCAGAAGGCAGTTACCAAGTCAGGTCCCCACAGTATCCAGTGTGGGCTGGGTGCCTTAGCCCCCGTCACATGGACAAGCCACACCACATGGCTTCCCTGAGTTCTAACAGAAGATCGGGGGGTTTTGTCTAGGTACACACTTCCTTGCTGTAGCTGTGTTACCCACTTCTGTGAGCCCCCGTTTTGTCCTCTAGATAAAGGACATCAATTGCTACCTTAGCAGGTTGCCAGCTTAATCCCATGAAGACTAATTAGGGTAATCCTACAATTAATATCTGGCCTTAAGAGATATCAATGAATAGCTGGCCTTAAGAGATATCAATGAATAGCTGGCCTTAAGAGATACTGGGCTTCCCTGATAGCTCAGCTGGTAATGAATCCTCCTGCCATGAGGAGACCCTGGTTTGATTCCTGGGTTGGGCATGCTGATCCACTACAGAAGGGACAGGCTACCCACTTCAGTATTCTTGGACTTCTCTTGGGGCTCAGCTGGTAAAGAATATTCCTGCATTGCAGGAAACCTGGGTTCAATCCCTGGACTGGGAAGATCCCCTGGAGAAGGGAAAGGCTACCCACTCCAGTATTCTGGCCTGCAGAATTCCATGGACTGTATAGCCCATGGGGTTGCCAAGAGTTAGACATGACTGAGGGACTTTCACTTCACTTTCAAGAGATATGACCTGAATCCAGATTAAACTGAAGTCTCCCAGTATCATCTGGCATTTCTTCCCTGAAGCCAGCCAAAACTCACAGAGGAGCATTTCCAGGGTCTCCACGTAGCCAGCTGGACAGAAAATCCAGTGTGGTTCAAACAAGCTGACAGACAAGCAGGAGAGGACTCACGGGCAGACGGCCTCCCTCTGGCCTCAGGGCAGCTCCCGGACCACAGCAAGAACCGGCGCTCTCAACCCCTGGGCTCAGCAGTGCCCTCCTTCTCAGGCCGGCGGCTCTACCCTGACGGGCGCAGGAAGGCCACCAACTGCCCCAGGCTGACCTCAATCCCCTCCCACAGCTGTAGCCTGACCTCACCTGGCCTCACCCCTTCCGGCAGAACCAGCCCTCCTCTTCCCTTGATTCCAGTGTGAGGCCCGGCCCTGGGCCCTGATTGGTCACCACCCCAGTCCTGAGCCACTCACGGTGGCCAGGGAGGATGGAACACACCGATTGGTCAGGTCCAGGTCATGTGACCATACTCTCCAGGATACGTGCAAGCTGCTCACCCTGTGTCAGGGGTAGAGATAGTGTGATGCCCCCAGAGCAGGGCTGAGAGTCCAGTCCATGTGTCCGTGTGCTCAGTGTCCTGGGACGTGCCTGCACATCCTCTCTACACACCGCTTTGTCCTCTGCAGACAAAATATTCATGACACACCTCTTCCTTTCCCAAGCGCTGTTTCACACACCCACATTCAAGGGAGCAAGACTTCCTGTTTGAAGGTAGGTTTGGAGATCCTCTCTTAACCTCTGGACTTGTTTCTTGTATTGCTACCACTGCTACTGCTAAGTCACTTCAGTCGTGTCTGACTCTGTGCGACCCCATAGACGGCAGCCCACCAGGCTCCCCCGTCCCTGGGATTCTCCAGGCAAGAACACTGGAGTGGGGTGCTATTGCCTTCTCCAGTTTCTTATATTGTTCGAATAATTTATTCAGTCTAAAAACCCCCACAAGCACCACCATATGCTTGCTGCTTTGCCTATTCAGGATTCTTAGCTGTTCTGACAGAGAAGGCAATGGCAACCCACTCCAGTACTCTTGCCTGGAAAGTCCCATGGGCAGAGGAGCCTTGTAGGCTGCAGTCCATGGGGTTGCAGAGAGTCGGAGAGGACTGAGCGACTTCCCTTTCACTTTTCTCTTTCATGCATTGGAGAAGGAAATGGCAACCCACTCCAGTGTTCTTGCCTGGAGAATCCCAGGGACAGGGGAGCCTGGTGGGTCTATGGGGTCGCACAGAGTCCGACATGACTGAAGCGACTTAGCAGCAGCAGCTGTTCTGAGGGCATGGCCCAGGGGCCTCCCAAAGGGAATGAATTTTGTCCAAGGAAGCACCTGAGAGGCTGAATCACTGAATCACTTTGCTGTACACCTTAAACAAACAAATTATTGCAAATCAACAATACCTCAATTTAAAGAAAAGATATTCCCTCATCAAAAATTGTTCAAAATTTTGTAAAGTTTTTCCTTCAATTGTTGGTTTTTAGTATGTGCCTAATTGGTTTGGTGGTGTTTTGTGAGGTAGGGATCCAACTTACCTTCCCACATGGATACCACATTGTCCCAATGGGACGATTCCTTTGTACTTGAATAATTGAATATTTTTTAATTTAATAATGGAAATTATTAAATTAAATTATTGAGTTAATTTAATTATTAAATATTAAATTATTTATTGTATTAATATTATAAAGTAATTTATTATATTGATTACATTAACTGTTAACTATTAAATTGATTTATTTAAATTAATATTTAATTTATTTTAATTTAAATAATATTTCAATTATTGTGCTTGATTTATTCATATTTTCTATTTGTTCCTGGTTCAGTCTTTAGAAGATTGTACTTTTCTAAGAATTTGTCCTTTTGTTCCAGGATATCCATTTTATTGTCATGCAGTTATTTCTAATTGTCTCTTATGACCCTTTGTCTTTCTGTGTGGTCTGTTGTAACATCTCCTTTGTCATTTCAAGTTGCTTTGAGTCTTCTCCTTGTTTTTCTTGATGAGTCCGGCTAATGATTTGTCAATTTTGTTTATGTTCTCCAAGACGTATCTTATTGTTCTATTGATCTTTGCTCGTGTTTCCTTCATTTCCATTTATTTCTGCTCTGATCTTTATGATTTCTTTCCTTCTGCTCACTTTGGAGGTTTTGTGGCCATTTTCCTCTTTTTCTAGGTTCTTTAGGTGTTAGATTAGGTTGTTTATTTGATGTTCTTTTCATTTCTTGAGGTAGGCTTCTTGTATTGCTATAAACTTCCCTCTTAGCATTGATTTATTGCATCACATAGGTTTTGGGTTATCATTTATTCATTGCCATTTGTTTTTAGGTATTTTTAAATTTCCTCTTTGATTTCTTCAGTGACCTGTTTGATTTCTCCATGTGTTTGTGTTTTTTACAAATTTTCCTATAAATGATCCTTAATCATGTATCAGTGTGATCAGAAAAGATTCTTGCTGTGATTTCAGTTTCTTAAAATTTGCAAGGCTTGATTTGCGACCCAAGACGTGATCCATTTCAGAGAGTGTTTCATGTGCACTTGAGAAAAAAAAAAAATGTATTCTGCTGTTTGGTGATGGAATATGCTAAAGATATCAATAAGGTCCATCTAGTCTAATGTGTGATTTAAGGCTTATGTTTCTATATTAATTTTCTTTGTGGATGATCTGTCCATTGGTATAAGTGGGGTGTTAAAGTCCCCTAGTATTATTTTCTTACTGTCGATTCCCTGTTTTTTGGTTATTTGTATTTGTCTTACGTATTTAGGTGCTCCTGTGTTGGATGCGTGTGTATTATTATTGCAATATCCTCTTCCTGGATCGATCTCTTTATCATTATGTAGTGTCCTTCCTTGTCTCTTGTAATAGTATTTATTTAAAAGTCTGTTTTATCTGAGATGAGAATTGCTACTCCAGCTTTCTTTTGATTTCCATTTGCATGGGATACCTTTTTTCCAGGCCCTCAGTTTTAGTCTGTGTGTGTCCCTAGGTCTGAGGTGCATGTATTATCGACAACATTTATATGGGGCTTGTTTTTGTTTCCATTCAGCCAGTCTGTGTTTCAGTTGGACCATTTTATCCATTTATAGGTAAGGTAATTATTGCTATGCATGATACTATTATATACTTTATTATTCTGTTTTTTTCCATGTCTATTCACTCCCTTCTATTTCCTGCCTAGAGAGCATCCTTTAATATTTGTTTTGTAAAGCTACTTTGGTGGTGCTGAATTTTTTAACTTTTGCTTATTTGTAAAGGTACTGAGTTCTTTGAATCTGAGTGAGGTCATAGCTGGTTGGAGTAGTCTTGCTGGTAAGTTTTTCCCTTTCATAACTTTAAGTATATCATGCCACACCCTTCTGGCCTGCAGCGTTTCTTCAGAAAGATCAGCTGTTAAACTTATGGGGATTCCCTTGTTCTTTGTTGCTTTTCCCTTTCTGCTTTTAATATTTTCTCTTTTTGCTAAGTTTTTCTTAGTTTGATTAGTATATGTCTTGGCATGTTTCTCCTTTGGTTTACTCTGTGTTGGACTCTCTGTGCTTCTTGGACCTGGGTGTGGTTCCTTCAACAATATAGGGAAATTTTCAGTCATTGTTTCTTCAAGGGAGAGTTTATCTTTCTCTCTTCTCCTTGAATTCCTATAATGTGAATGTTAGTATGTTTGATATTATCCACCAAATGCCTTAAACTATCCTCAATTTTTTGGCTTATTTTCTTCTTTTTGGTGCTCAGATCGGGTGATTTCCACTACTCTGTATTTCTTTGTCTTTTTTTTAAATATAAATGTATTTATTTTAAGTGGAGGCTAATTACTTTACAGTACGGTAGTGGTTCTGCTCTACATTGACATGAATCCGCCACGGGTGCACATGTGCTCCCCATCCTGAGGCCCCGCCCCCTCCCTCTGGGTCAGCCCAGTGCACCGGCACTGCTCTGTATGTCAGCTTACTGATCTGTCCTCTGAATCATCCAATCTCTTGACTCATCTGCTGTATTTTTCATGTCAGTTATTGTATTCTTCCATTATAATCAGTTCTTTTTTATACTTATTGCCTGTTTGTGGAGTTCTCACTCTGTTCTTTCATGCTTCCCCTGATACAAGTAAATATCTTTTATTCGTTTATTTAATGGGTCCACTGGGGCTTGCTGTGTCATTGGCTTTCTCTAGTTGCATAGAGTGGGGGCTGCACTCAGTTATGGTGCGTGGGCTTCCCATCATTCTGTCTTCTCTTGTGGAGCACAGGCTCTAGGGTACATGAGTTCAACAGCTGTGACATGCAGCTTTACTTGCCCCACAGCCTGGGATCTTAGTTCCCAGACCACGGGTTGAACCCTTGTTGCCTACATTGTCTGAAAAATCTTAACAAATGAACCAGCAGGGAAGACCCAGTAAATATCTTTATGACCCTTACTTTGCAGTCATTTGATGTAGATTATTTATCTCCATCTTGTTTAGTTCTTTTTCTGAGTTTATGTCTTAGCTGTTCATTTAGCATAGATTCTTTGTCTCTTTATTTTGCCTTTTTGTTTCTATGCATTAATATTAGGTAGATGAACTATGTCTGAATAAGTGGATTTTTGTAGAGTGTCTCCTATGCGGCCCAAAGGAACAGTTCCCCCAGGTCACCAGAGACAGGAAATCCAGGGTGTCTCCTGTGTAGGCTGAGTTTGGTGTTCTGTTAGATGTGCATGCGTTGCTTTGGGCATGCTGGTGGGTCTGGCTGGCCCCCAGTGCAGCTGAATGTAAGCCCCACCTCAACAGTTGCAGGTGTAGTTCTGGCTGGAGCTGACCTGAAGTGGGAATCAACTTGAGGGGATGCAAGTCACAGCTGAGTCCACCCACCGTGAATGGTAGGAAAGGAGGCGATTGTGTGGGAATCCAGGCCCTTGAGGGCAAAGCCATTTTGGAGGAGCGTTGTGGGCATGGCTGGGCTGGATATGTCTGTTCCACAGGGAACACAGAGACATAGCAGGGCAAGCAGTGCTAGCAAGGTAAGTGAGGAATGTCAGAAAAGTCTCCTTCTAGCACTGGGACAGCTGGGTACAGGGAAGATTTTTTTAAATGTCAAGTGATTTCATCCCTGGATAAAGTTTCAAGAAATCCTTGCCCCTTTGGCACGTGTCCTAAAATTAGTATATAATTCTCTTTCCCACGTGACCTGTGGCTACATTGAGCGTCATTACTGACAACATTCAGCGTCAGTAAGTTTGGCACTAACCTATTAAGCATGGGGTCTTGGCTTACCACAGCCCCCAGCTCTCTCCCAGACGTAGCTCTGCTGGTTTCAAATCAAGATATGGGGGCTTGTCTTCCTCATTCAGGTCACCAGGGCTCAGGTGCTCAGCATGTCCTCCCAGGGAAGATACCAAGTTGGTAATGTCCCCTCCTAATTCTGGGTTACCCATCAGGAGTATGGGTCCTGACTAGACTCTATCTCTCCCTTCCAATGCATCTCCATATTGTTTTTTCTTTACAACCTTAGTTGTGGAAGAGCTACTCTGCTAATTTTCAAGTTGGCATCTGGGTTCTCCATGTGAGGAAGCTCTCAGAATAAAATAGAGTAAGTGTCTCAAAAAGTGCTGTTTCAGTTTCTGTGGAAGCTGTCTCCTTGCGTAAGTCAGTGGTTCTCCAAGTGTCATCACTGGACCAGCCGTGTTAGCATCACCTGGGAAGTGGTTAAAACTGGAGTTTCCTAAGGTCCACCCTGATCTACTGTATGAGACGCTCTGAATCATTCCTCCTAGCCATACACATGCTCAATACTAAATTAACCTGAAACACATCTCCCCCAAGGTTCTGGGCCCACCGTGCCCCTTAGCTTTAACCAGGTACTACTGTTTTGCAATTCTGAGGAAATTTAGGAATTTGGGGGGGCATGTTTCACCACTCTCTCTTGGAAGACACTAAGGAATATCTAATAAGTTGGACACGATACTTCTCTCTCGTCACCCATTGTGAGAGTTCTTAGTACATAAAGTAAAAATAAAGAACAATTTGATTGGTAAAGAAAATCCTAC